>NW_020885037.1:177722-179828 GCF_003945725.1 Corapipo altera
CGCTCCCGTCGTGCCCCGCGCGGGGGCGCACCCCGCCCGCCGGCCGGGCGCGCGCTGCCATGGCAACGGCGAACGGGTGACGCCACGGCCGCGGCGATGACGTCATGGCCGGGGGCCCGAGGAGGGGGGACGTGTCACACCCCCCCCCCCTCATGGTGGGCACCGGGCCCGAGGCTGCTGGGGCCCCGAGGGGGGGATCTCTTGGTCCCTGGAGGGGTCCTTGGGCCCTTAGGGAGGGTTGTCTTGGTCTCTGGGGGGGTTCCTGGGTCCTTAAGGGGGTTCTTGGGTCCCTGGAGAGGTCCTAAGGTCTCTATAGGAGGTTGTTCAGTCCTTAAGGGAGTTCCTCAGGTCCTTGGGGGGATGTCTTGGGTCCTGAGGGGGTGGCCCTGGCCCCCTAGGAGGGTGTGTGACTCCTGTGTCCCCCCCCAGCAAGGTTTTTGTGGCTCAATGTAGGACCGCCCCACATTCCTGGGCAGGGTCCATGGCCCCCCATTCCCGCTCCCTGCCCCCCATTATCCCCATGTGCCTGCCAGTGCCTGTGGAGGGGCTGATGCCAGGGGCCCCAGGGTGTCCCTTGAGGGTCCCACTGTCCATCTGCAATGCTCTGGTGACCCAGTGCCAGCAGGTCACTGTCACCCTGCTCAGCACAACCATCCTGATCCTACTGCAGCAATGCAGTGAGCTGCATTAATCATGGTTATTAATCATGGATTGATTCCCTGGTTATTAATCACAGACTCCCTGGTTATCAATCATGCAGCTTGGCCTCACATAATAATCAAGTCTCTCTTTAAAGCTCCCTTGTATGTTATTTACAACAACAAGAAACAGCTGATAACTGCTGCCCTGAGAAGGAACAGAGTAATTCATGGAATCCTGGAATCTCCTGAGCTGGAAGGGACCCAAAAAGATCGTCCAGTCCAACTCCTGGCCCTGCACAGACACCCCAACAATCCCACCCTGTCCCTCAGAGCGTTGTCCAAACGCTCCTGGAGCTCTGGCAGCCTTGGGGCCGTGCCCACTGCCCTGGGGAGCCTGGGCAGTGCCCCAGCACCCTGTGGGGGAAGAACCTTTCCCTGAGATCCATCCCAACCCCCTGGCACAGCTCCAGCCCTTCCCTGGCTCCTGTCCCTGGTCCCAGAGCAGAGCTCAGTCCCTGCCCCTCTGCCTCCCCTGGGCAGGAGCTGCAGCCCCCGAGGAGTCTCCCCTCAGTCTCCTCTGCTCCAGCTGAACCAGCCGAGTGCCCTCAGCTGCTCCTCAGACCCTTCCCCTCCAGACCCTTCCCCCATCTCCGTGTCCCTCCTTTGGACATTGTCCATATTGTGGCCCCAAAAAACTGCCCCCAGGACTCAAGATGATTCCCTTTTAATAGCCCCTGGCTAAGGCCACGAGATGCCCAGCAGCCTCCCTGCAGGCATGCCCCCATTCCCCATTGCCATAGGGGACTTCAGGATGTAGGATATCCCCTGCCATGGCACATCCTGAAACCCATCAGGCTTTGGGAAGGGTGGGCACCGCTCCCAGGGCACCATCAGGGCACAGGCACTACCTATCTGAGGTTGGGGCCTTTTCTTTTGTCACAGTGGTGCCAGTCCTTGCCCCAGTCGAGGCTGGTGAGCTTTTCCCCATCTTTCCCAGCCTTTTCCAGCTTTCCTGCAAATCCAAGGCAGGTTTGGGGTTTTGCCGTTGGGGGGTTTCTTATTGTTTCCGTGGTGCCAGTCCTTGCCCCAGCCAAGCAAGGACTTGGGCAAGGACGTGACCCTTTTCCAGCCTGGCCTGGTGGTGGAAAGGGAATGGGTCAGGGCTGACCTGGGTATGACCCAGCAGTGCAGTGGGGATTGGGGTGGGAATGGGGATGGCACTGGGGATGGGATGGAGATGAGGATGGTGGTAGGGATGGGGGTGGTAGGGATGGGGATGAGGATGGGACAGGGGATGGAGATGAGGATGGTGGTGGGAGGGACATGGCACTGGGGACGAGGATAGTGGTGTGGTGGGGATGAGGATGGCTGTACAGTGCTGTTGGGATGGGAAAGGGGATGGGGATGGGATGGCTGTAGGGTGCTGTTGGGATGGGGAAGGGTTTGGGTTTGGGGATGGCTGTAC
>NW_020885037.1:179838-196966 GCF_003945725.1 Corapipo altera
GTGCCGCCCCGTCCCGCCCCCGGTGCCGCCGTGACCCCGCGGGCCGATCACTTCCAGGGCGGCCCCGGCTCCCGATTTGAAAATGCGGGAGCGGCTCCTGGTGCTCCTGTGCGCGCTCGCCCGGCGGCGGCGGCGGCGGCGGGGAGCGGCCATGGCCGGCACCGGCAGCGGCACCGGGACCGGCGGCGGCGGCGGCGGCTGGGACGGGCCGCAGCGGCGGGCCTGGCTCCGGCACTACTACAGCCAGCGGCAGAAACGGCTCATGACGGTGACCGGGCCGCGGCCGGGGATGGGGGGGACCGGAGGGGACGTGGGGACACGGCCCGCGGGGACACGGGGGCACGGAGGATGGGGGGATGCGGGGGGACACGTGGAGATCGTGGGGACTCAGAGGATGGGGGGATATGGGGAGATCGTGGGGACTCAGAGGATGGGGGGATATGGGGAGATCGTGGGGACACAAAGGGTGAGGGAATAGGGGGAGATCGTGGGGACACAAAGGGTGAGGGAATTCAGGGAGATCCTGGGGACTCAGAGGATGGGGGGGGTCATGGGGGATGTACGGAGGTCACGGAGACACAAAGGATGGGGAATATGGGGGATACGGAGTGGTCACGGAGACACGCAGGATGGGAGGATGGGGGGACACAGTGGTCACAGGGACACAAAGGATGGGGGGAATATGGGGAGATTGTGAGGACTCAGAGGATGGGGGGGTCACGGGGGATGTATGGAGGTCACGGAGACACAAAGGGTGAGGAATATGGGGGACATGGAGTGGTCACAGGGACACAAAGGGTGTGGGTGTCATGGGGGATGCAGTGAGGACATGGGGACACAAAGCTTGGGGGATACAGTGTGGTCACAGAGCCATGCAGGATGGGGGGATGGGGGGACGCACAGTGGTCACAGGGACACAAAGGATGGGGGGATTTGGGGGACATGTGGAGATCATAGGGATAAGGGGGATGGGGGAGGTCACATAGGAAGGGGGACGTGTGAGACACGGAACACATGGACAGGAGGGATGTGGGGCACAAGGGTACACAGGTCACAGGGATACAGAAAATGGGAAGCAGGGGGTGCAGGACACAAAGTACAGGAGTGGGAAGGATGGGGAGCATGGGGACGTCACAAGTGAGACACAAAGGGTGGGGGACATATGGGACCCAAAACATGGGATGTGGGACTGAAAGGACACATGGACATAGATCACAAAGGATGGGGAATGCGGGGGCTCTGTGGGACACAAAGACAGGGACACAAAGGATGGGGGGACATGAGGGACAGAGGACTTGAAGGACACGGGACATGATCCTGGACAGAGGATGGGGGATGCAGAGGATATGGGGACATGAAGGAGGGGTGACATCAAAGGTGGGGGACACAAAGGATGGGGATACAAAAGGCCTGGGGATACAAGTGATACAGAGCAGCAAGGACAAGCTTGGGAGGGGGAACATGGGGGACCCACTGCCCTTGGCAGTGGCCAAGGAAAGGGAAAAACCCCCTCTTTTTCAGCTTAAAGTTGTTTTTAGAATTTAGTAACAGAAAAACAATTCCTGTGGAGGGACCAGGAGCTCCCCTCTCCAAATCATGACTCCCACTTCTGAGGGATGCTCGCTTCCCCTTCCAAATCGGGGCTGAGCCCACAGTTCCCTTGGTCACAGGAAATCCAGGAATGGTAGTTAAAATATAATGGTTAAAATATAATTTGGGGAGTGGGCACCCCGAAAAGGGACTTTTTGAGAAAGCAGTGCTTGGGTGTCTTGTCCAGGGTCTCAACTACTGCCTGGTGGGTTTGCAGTGGGGTTTCTGAGGAAGATTTGACCCAGCATTTGTCTGGTTGGAACCACAGGCCACCTGGGACTGGGTCACCCCCTGCCTTGAGCAGGTCTCTTGAGCTGGGTGGTCTTCAGAGGGGCTTCCTGGTGAGGTGCAGGGTGGAGATGGGGAGGTGCCCTCTCACACCCCTCTTGTCTCCCCCTGCAGCTCCTGATCGCTCACCGGAGGAGAACCAGCTGCTGCTTCTACCCCCGCGCCTGGCCCAGCCTCAGGAGCTCGGACTGGTGGGAGCGGGTGGTCCTGAAGGAGTTTGGGCCCCAGGACTGGCTGGAGAAGTTCCGGATGTCCAAGGAGACCTTCTTCTACGTCTGCAACCAGCTGCGGCCCGGGCTGGCCCCGCACAGCGCCCACTTCCACCCCACCCTGCCCCTGGAGAAGAGGGTGGCCGTGGCCCTGTGGCACCTGGCCACCAACGTGGGGTACCAGACCCTGAGCCCGCTCTTCGGCGTGGGGCCCTCCACAGTGCAGAGCTGTGTGAGGGAGGTGAGCTACGCCGTGGTGCTGCTGCTGAAGCCCCTCTACCTGCGGCTGCCCAGCGAGAAGGAGCTGGAGAACATGGTGCGGATCTTCCGCACGCGCTGGGGCTTCCCCCACTGCATCGGGGCGCTGGACAGCCTGCACATCCCCATCCACCCGCCCCTGCGCCTCGCCAGCGACTACTGCAACGGCCAGGGCTGGCACTCCATCCTCACACAGGCCACCGTGGACGGGCTGGGGCAGTTCTGGGACGTGTCCACCGCCTTCCCGGGCAGCATGGAGAACAGCGCAGTGCTGGAGAGCTCCAGCCTGTGGGTGCTGGCCAAGGAGGGCCGGCTGTGCCCCAACCCTCCCAAGCACTTCATGGGGAAGGCGCAGAAGTACGTGCTGCTGGGCGATGCCACCTACCCCCTGCAGGACTGGATCCTCAAGCCCTACCAGGAGGACGAGAACCTCACACAGCGCCAGCTGCAGTTCAACTACCGCCTGAGGCGGGCACACAGTGTCATCGAGAATGCCTTCCTGCGCCTCAAGGCGCGCTGGCAGATCCTCCTCAAGTGTGACGACTGCAGCCTGGAGCTGCTGCCCACCCTGGTCCTGGCCTGCTGCATCCTGCACAACGTCTGCGAGGCCCATGACAACCCCTTCAACGAGGAGTGGCTGGAGGGGGCCGAGCCCACCGAGCTGCCCAAGCCCTGCCAGCCCGCGCCGGCTGCCATGGAGGACAATGGGGCCGAGCAAGTGCGGGAGCTGATGTGCCAGTACTTCGAGAGCTGCGGGGAGGGCTGATGGGGCCACCCAGCACATCCCTGCACATCCCTGCTCCAAGACTCTGGCAAACATTGGCCCAGCGGTGCCAGGACTGCAGCTCAACCAGCTGCACCATCCGGGCCTGGGGCAGGGAGGGGCGGCCATGTCGTGCTCGTGCCGGGTTTGCTGAGCGGGTTTCAGGCAGCGGAATGTATTTTGTGCCCTTGCTCTCTCTGCCAGGATCTGAGTGGTATGGTGTGTGCTGTGGGAGCAAAGTGGGGATTGTGGCTGAGCGGAGGGGGCATTGGGGGTCTCCCTCTCCTCTGTCCCGAGGCCCCTCTGTCAGGGCCGAAACCAGCAGGAGCCTTGAAATGAGGCAAAACTCCTGTGAAGGTTCAAAACCTGCTGTGTAAACACACCTGGGAGGGGAAGGGGAGGAAGAGGCACAGCAGTGACTTGCTGAGGGAATGAAACTGCACCCACAAACTCCTGCACGTGCTGCCCTGGGGCAAGTGGGGTGGGCTGCCCAGCCTGGCACCTCCCAGCTCCTCTCAGGGTGGGGTTTGCCCAGCCTGGCACCTCCCAGCTCCTCTCAGGGTGGGGTTTGCCCGGCCTGGCAGCCCCTGATCCCTCCCTGGAAGGGTTTTTTCCAGCCTGGCACCCTCCGGCCCCTCTCTGGAGGGATTTACCCACCCTAGTCTGTCTCAGGGTGGGCCTTGCCCAGCCTGGCCCCTCTCTGGAGGACTTTGCCCAGCCTGGCACCCCTGGCACCTCTCCAGAGGGGTTTCCCAGCCTGGCACCCCCACCCCTCTCTGGAGGGATTTACCCATCCTGCTCCCTCTCTGGGCTTTGCCCAGCCTGGAGCACGCCCGGCCCTTCTCCAGGGGGGTCGCTGTCCCCCTGCCCGGCTCTTCCCCCCTCACCCCCACAGCGCTGCCCCCATCCCGGTTCCCGCCGGGCCGGACCCGCCTCTCGGGAAATGGCGGCGCTGGGGGAGGCAGCGCCCCCTGGTGGCCGGGGAGCCAGCGCCCCCCGCGGGGCCGTGCTGCGCATGCGCCGCCGCTCGGTCACGTGACGGAGCGGGAACATGGCGGCGCGCGGTGAGTGTGGCAGCGGCACGGCTGGAACCTCCCGGCCACCCCCGGACCCTTCCGGCACCACCCTGGAACCCCTACAGTCCCTCCGGTCCTCCCTGGTCACCCCCGGATACCTCCCCCCCGGCACCATCCAGGAATCCCCCCGGTCCCTCCGGTCCTGCCTGGTCACCCCCGGACCCCCTGGCACCATACAGGAAGCCCCTCTGTGTCCCCCTGACCCTCTGTGTCTCCCTTCGGGCTCCAGTTCACCTCGGGCCCGGCCCGGCGCGATCGCGGCAGGGGGTTCGTGTCCGTCCCGGGTATCTGGTGAACCCGGGTCCGGGCACTCGCTGTGGGCTCAGCCCCGGCCTCGGGGTCCCGTTCACCGGACCCGGTGGCGGTGAGGGCTCCCCGTGACTCGCTCCCTTCCCCGCGCGCAGGACGGTGACCGAGGAGCCCCCGCAGCGCACTTCGTGTGACCGGAGTGTGCCCCCGCCATGGTGACGGAGCAGGAGCTGGAGGCCATCGGCCGCGTGCTGCTGGACGCGGCGCAGCCTCTGCCCGCGCGGTTCCGGGCGCTCTTCACCCTGAGGAACCTGGGTGGCCCCGCGGCCGTGCGCTGGATCGGCCGCGCCTTCGGGGATGGCTCGGCGCTGCTGAAGCACGAGCTGGCCTTCTGCTTGGGCCAGATGCAGGACGAGGCCGCCATCCCTGTGCTCATCCAGGTGCTGGAGGACACGGCACAGGAGCCCATGGTCAGGCACGAAGCAGGTGTGGCAGCTTCTGTGGCTCTGGGGTGGGGAAGGGCTGGCAAGTGGGGCTTGGGGGTGCTTCCCCCCCTGTACTGAGCAGCTCATGAGGGCCTGGTCCGGCTTGGCTGTCAGTCCCTGAGTCATAGAATGCCTCACCACATCCTCTGGCCAGGCCTGGCTGGACTGGTTGGCCGAGCCCTCCTGTTCCGCAGGAGGCTCTCTCTTGGCCAGGCTCCCTCCTGCTGCATTTGTCCCATTTGGAATTGGTCAGTCAGGCCTATGTCCACTTATGTCCCATTTGGAACTGGTCAGTCAGGCCTGTGTCCCCACTTGGAATTGGTCAGTCAGGCCTGTGTCCACATTTGTCCCACTTGGGATCAGTCAGTCAGACCTGTGTCCATGTTTGTCCCATTTGGAATTGGTCAGTCAGGCCTGTGTCCACATTTGTCCTGTTTGGGATCAGTTGTCCATATTTCAGAGGAGGGCAAGGCTTTGCCGGAGGACACAGCAGGGTCCTCCTCGTAGAGACACCCCAATCCTGTCCTGACACATCCTTCATTCTTTCAGGTGAAGCCCTGGGTGCTATTGGGAACCCCAAGGTGCTGGATATCCTGAGACGCTATTCCGAGGACCCTGTGGTTGAGGTGAGGATCCTGGGGGGTCGTTTCCTGTGGGATGCAGCACTGCTGGTCTGGGAGGGTGAGGCAGGTCCCTCCTGGGCAGCCCCTGCCCCTGGGTGGTGCCATCCTGCTGCGTGCTGGGGCCCTCCCAGTGCTGTCCCACAGCCAGAGCCATGTCCCCGTCCCTCAGGTGGCAGAAACATGCCAGCTGGCTGTGAGGAGGCTGGAGTGGCTGCAGGAGAACAAGGAGAAGCCAGGCACCAGTCCGTACCTCTCCGTGGATCCTGCTCCCCCTGCCGAGGAGACGGACGTTGCCAAACTCCGGGAGACCCTCCTGGATGAATCCCGGGAGCTGTTCGAGCGGTACCGCGCCATGTTCGCCCTGCGGAACCTGGGGGGCCAGGAGGCTGTGCTGGCACTGGCCGAAGGTGAGGGGCTGTCCTTGCTGTGAGTCTGTCCAGGTTAATCCGGGATGAGCCCTTCCCAAGTCCAGGGCTGCCAGAGCTGCTCTCACATGTTTGTGTCCAGAGCTGCTGCCCCCCTGCCACATCGCCGAGTGCTGGGTGGTCTCTGGTGTGTTCCAGAGCCCCCTTGCCACCCTCCAGACCCCCTTCCCTAAAGGGTCAGGGTGGGACGGCACAGGCTGTGATGATGGCCTGGGACCAGCTTGTCTGACCTGGCCCCAGGGTCTTGAGGTCCTGCTCTCCTGGCCTGGAAAGTCAGAGACTGCTGGGGTTTGGGAGTAGCTCTGGAGAGGGGAGTAAATGTCTCCATGGCCCAGGAACTGTTTGGACCAGCCCCCCAACCCCCCAGCCTGAGGGAAGTGGATGAGGCTCTCCAGCCATCTGGGACCTCCAGGTCCATGAGATAGGATCTGTCAGCTCCTGCTCCAGCTGCTCTGTCCCAGAAGGCTGGAGACTGTGGCTACCAGTCCTGCTGGAAATTGTGTGGTGGGGCAGGGCCCGGGGCAGGTGGGGGGTGGCAGCTCTGCCAGGGGAGTGGGTGCTGCCATCACGGGAGGGCATCGGAGCAAGGTTGGGATCAAGGAGCAGGATACCCCTTCCCATGGGGTGGGGTGGTGACCCACGGCATCCCCCAGCTTCCCCTCGGGGCGTCTCATCTCACTGCCCCCTCTCCCCGCCCCCTCTCCGCAGGGCTGCGCTGCGGCAGCGCGCTGTTCCGCCACGAGGTCGGGTACGTGCTGGGGCAGCTGCAGGACGAGGCGTGCGTCCCTCAGCTCACGGCCGTGCTGTGCAGCCCCTCCGAGAGCCCCATGGTGCGGCACGAGTGCGCCGAGGCGCTGGGGGCCATCGCGCGCCCGTCCTGCCTGCGCGCCCTGCGCGCCTTCGCCGGCGACGGGGAGCGCGTGGTGCGCGAGAGCTGCCAGGTGGCCCTGGACATGTACGAGTACGAGAACGGCGCCCAGTTCCAGTACGCCGACGGGCTCTGCAAGCTGCAGGCCTCCCCCTGAGCCTGCACGGGGGGCACCGGGGGGGACACGCTGCCCCTCGCCCCCTCCCGCTGCCGATGGTGCTGCCGTGGCTGCCCCTGTTGGCTTTGCCGCGCGGAGGTGGAGGAGGAACTAGATTTGCTCTCGCTGGCACACCTACAACCACCTTTTCGCTCCAAATCCAGGCTGAGCTGCTACTTGCCTCCCACCAGCCCCTGTTTCCTGGATCTGCCCCTGTTCTCCCTGCCAGGATCAGCACTGCCTGCCCGCAGCCTGGCTTGGGGCTTGGACCAGGTGGGCTCTGCTCGGCAGGTCGGAGCCTGCCGTGGCTCTGCAGGGCTTGAGGCTGCTCTGCCTTGGTGCTGCCACGTCGGCTCGGTGTGGAACGGCTCTGTTCTCCCCACCTGAGCTTTGCTGGGGGCCAGGATGGGCTTTGGGCACCCGCTCTGTGGGTTGTGGTGTTGGGATGCTTCTAAATTGCCCTCGGTGCTGGTGCTGAGCCGGGGCCCTCCTCGCCCCCGTGGTGGGTTTGGCCTCTCCTGTTGGGACAGGCTGGGGCTGAGCCTGTGGCAGCCTCTGCCCTGGGATGGGGGTTGTTTCGTGGCAAAGTTGGGAAGGTTTGGCTGTTTTTTCTTTCTGCAGGGAATGGTGCTGCCATTAGGGCGGGCAGGGTGAGGTAGAGCCTGCCCGGGCATCCCCTCGTGTTTAACCAGAGCCAGGAGGGCTGAGGCTGCTGCTGGCACCCAAACCCAAACCCTGTGGCCAGCCCAGCCTGGGCGCCGGGGGGGCTGGCAGGGAATAAAGCACTGGCACAGGGAGCTGGAGTGAGTGGAGCTGTGATTTCTCTGTGCCCAGGTGTGAGGTGCCCCCAGTGCCACAGGGTTGGACCCCAGCGGGGAGTCCAGGGGTTGCTGCAACGGAATCATAGAACCATCAAAGTTGGAAAGGATCTTTCAAATAAAGTCCAGCTGTGGTGGAAGGAGAGAGCAGGGAGTGGGGTGCCTGGTAGTGTGGGGTAAAACCCCACAGCCCTGGAGGGAGGGTGGACGTTGCCCATGGGGTGCCCTGGGAGCCCCCCCCAGCACTGCCCAGCAGAAGGGCCAGTGGGTCCCACTGCTCCGAGGGCCTGGCTCCCTTCTGGGCATGGCTGGCTCTTCCCCTTGTCCAAGGGCTCCCTGCGAGTCACTCCCAGGCTCAATCCTCTTAGTCCCTGTGGCTGGCTCAGCATCCCCAGGGCTCTGGTGCTCAGGGACACAAGCAAGGGGCAGCCCTGGCCATGGCCCAGTCTGACCCAGTTCAGGACCCCAGGGAAGGGGGTCTTACTCAAGATGTGACCAGTTTTGATCACTTGTACACACTGCAAGTCAGTCCCACGTGCCCTGTTTCTGTGGATGGGGTCAGCTGTGTGTGACATGGAGGGTGAGTGGTAGAGTGACCTGGTGCAGCAGAGCTGGGAGGTGCTGGAGTGGAGCAGGACTGGGCCTTGAGTCCTGGCTTGGCACCAAATCTGCCAGCACCTTCACCCCTCTCTATCCAGCCTGTGCTAGGAAGGGTTTTTCCAAAGCTGCTGCTGGTCCTGACCAAACCCCATCCTCCTGGGTGTGGGAGGAATCGCTTTTGGGGGATGTCTGGACCCCACACCCCCCTGCAGGCTGCTCGGCTCTGGGGAGTCACACTGGGCACTGGGGGCACACTGGGCACTGGGCTGCCACGTGTGACAGCCGTTGTGAAGCTCTGGAAAGGTGACAGCCCCTCACCATGGGCTGCTCCACCACCCAGTGAAGGGAGTCCTGCAGGAGCCCCCCTGACTGGGGCTGCATCCCCATCCCCTCTGCCCATCAGTTCCCAGCTCCGAGGGCACCGTGTCCTCCTGGATCTCACACCATCTGCTCCAGGGATCCGAGGCCTGCTCACGGATTTAACTCAGCCTGGGGGAGGGAGGGGAGGACTCGGGCATCCCTCCCCATCCCTGCCCTTAGGAGTTCTCCAGCTGCAGGTGATTCCCCACTCCCAGGGGGGAATTGAGGTACCTGCGGTGCTGCCAGAGGGGCAGTTTGGGGTACCCTGACTCACGTCGGAGCCCAGTGGTCCCCCCCAGGCTGAGGCAGCTGGGCTGTGCCCGGATTAGCAGGCGCTAAGCTCCTCCTCAGCAGCACAGCTCCCGTGGCACGGAGGGCGAGTGGCACTGCCACTGGCCATGGGGACACCGCTGTCCCTGTGAACTGCCGGCAGAGGTGTGGGGGGAGCTGGCCATGGCCCTGGCAGGGGGAGTGTGGGGGCCGCGGCACTTGCTGCAGTCCCCCCCCGAGGAGGACGGAGTGCTGTACGTGGACTACAAGCCCCCGGCCCTGGACAGCATCCGCCTGCCCCGCTACGTCCTATACCTGGTGATGGCGGCCACGCTGGTGCTGGTGGTGGCCTATGCCATCGTGGGGCACCTCATCAAGGACCTGGTGCACGACTTTGCTGGTGAGTGCTGCCCAGAGCGGGGTCAAGCTTTGGGGGGGCCGGGGGCAGGGGCATCCCCCCCGCCCGGAGCCTGTTCCGCAGCGGGACTGTGCTGCTGATGGCTCCGTCCCTGCCCCTGCAGACTGGGCGTTCGGGCCCAAGCCGGAGGAGGAGAAGGCGGTGATGGCCGAGGGCACCGTGCCGGAGGTGGAGTGGTTGGAGGAGGACGAGGTGCTGGTGGAGCGGAAGGTGGAGGGTGAAGGCGCCGGGGTCCTGCCCGGCATGGACGTCCCACTGGCACTGCTGGCCCCACGCAGCTCCGTCTCCTTCGCTGACTCCCCCAAGAAGAGGTTCTTCTAGGGCCAGGGGACCTCCCCTGCCACCAGCGGACCCCACAGCCCTGCCCGACTGTCAGGTCACAGCACAGATGCTGCCAGGGCTTCCTCCTCCCTGCCCAGCCCCAGCGCTCCCCCCAGGTCCTCACCCAGCAGAGCTGCCTGCCCCAGCCCTGGTCACCCCTTGGCCCAGCACAGCAGGGCTGGGACCCGAACCTTTGCCAGGGGTAACAGCATCCCTTGGCACAACCGTGCCACCCTTGGGCATGGGCACGTGGGGCGGGACACGTGTGTGGGTGCACACGTGGACACACTTGGGTGTGTAAAGGTGGGTGCTTAGTGGTGCTTAGTGGTGCAAACCCCTGGCATGGGGGCACAGACACTTGTGGGCAGGGGGCACAGACACGGGTGTGCACATGGAAACAGGGAAACATGGATGCAAACACCTTCGGGGGGGCCCACATCAGCACAGGCACAGAGGGAGGGACGGACAGACAGACACCGAGGCTTTGCTGCCCCACCTTCCCCTTGGTGCCCTGGCACTGCCAGGCTGTGCCCAGTAGCACCCACAGATGCTCCAAAGCCAGTCTTCGGGGGCAAAGTACCCATGAGCCTCTCTGTGGCCCAGGGTGAGGGCACTGGGACATGGGGGCTGTCATACAGACCCACAACCCCTGCCTGAAACCCAGGCTGGGGCTGGATCCCCTGTCCCCACCCCTGCAGTGGGGCCCCTGTCCTTGTGTCCCCAGGCTCCTTCACCCCTCAGGAAATCACCACAGTCAGGGTGGTCCTGCCAGAACCCCCTGTCCATCCCTGGGGTGTTGTTGGCCACCCCATACCTCAGTTTCCCCTGTGCCCTGGTGATCTCCCCAATGACACCATTAATATTCAGCTGGGGACAGTACCAGGCACTCCTTGGGACGGGATGGAGTCCACCTGGCACGAACTGGGATCCTCTGGAGGCCTGGGGAAGGGCTGGGAGTGGCCTGGCACTGCCTGTTGCCCCTTGTGCTGCTCCACCCCCATGGGATCTGCCCCAGCCCTGCCAGTGGGGGTGAAGTGGCACCCCAGAGGTAGAGAGGGAAGGCTGAGGTGGGGCAGCAGGCAGAATGAGCACTCATCCACACCTCCCTCCACCAGTCTGTCCTCCCACCCCCCACCCACCTTACTGTCCATCCATCCATCCTCTCCTCTGTCCACTTACCAACCCTTTGGGGTGGTTCCCAGTCCTGGGCACGGGGGGACCACCGTGGTCCCCGAGGTGCCTGAGCCAGGGGAGAGGTGCCACCTCCCACGAGTGACAGGAGTCACGTTGCCATGGCGCTTGGTGACACTTGTCCCCGGGAGGCCAATAAAGGTGCCCGTTGCCCTCGGTGCAGAGACAACGCCCAGCCCGGCGGGGACAGGAGCTCATCTCGAGGAGCAGGACCCAGCCGTGCCCGAGCCCTCTGCCCGAAAATGCTGCGGCCCTCGCAGCCCCTCTCGCTCCTGGTCCTGCTCGTCCTCGCCGCCACCGCCCGGGGACAGACCAGTAGGTGCCCCATGCCCCTCCCGTGCCCCTGGGGTGCCTGGGGGGGTGGCCATGCCCACCCCAAGGCATCTGAGAGACCTTCCAAGTGGGAACAGTCTGTTCCTGCAGCAACCCTTTTGGGGGCAGAGCAGAAAGATTTGGGGGCACCTGCCTGCTGTCCCCAGTGCTCCCCACCATGCCAGGCACCCCCACGCTCTGCTGGGCACGGGTGGGCTGTGTCAGAGGTGGCTTCCTTGGCACCCAAGGGATAGCGGGAAGGGGGAATGATGAGTGTCTGCCAATGTCCCCTGGTGTCCCCAGTGTGCTCCCCACAACTGGGGCCCCGTACCAGGGTTTGGGGGATCCCATCCCTTGCAGGATGGAGCTGTCCCCATCCCCACCTTTTGCCATCCCCTGTACCCGTTCCCCTGCCATGTAGGCACCGGCCCAAAGGTGCTGCAGCCTTGGCTCCTGGGCCTCACGGTCGTCGTCGTCTTCCTCTTCGTCGTCTTCGTGGTGCTGATCATTAACCGGTTCTGGAGTCTCAGGAAGCGCAGGTGGGGGCCGGGGGGTGCTGGCAGGGGGGCCGTGTGGCAGGAAGCCATGGGGTGGGGACAGGGCTGTCCCCAAGCACCACTCAGCCCCTCTCTTGCCTCGCAGGAAGCAGAGCGACTACCCGGAGACCAAGGGGACTGACAGGTACCACGGCCCTGTGGGGGGCGGTGGGGTGGCACCGGGACCTCCTCCCTAGTGGGGCTTGGATCCCCCCGAGGGTGGCCACGTGCCGGCGGTGCCGTGGTGGCCGGTGTGCCGTGGCGGCCCGGTGGTCCCGCGGTACCCCGCGTGCCCCTGGCACGGCCGCAGTGCCGGTGCCGTCGGGGCGGCCGTGCCCGGCTGACCCGCGTTCCCTCCCTCCCGCAGGATGGAGCGCTTCAGCCACGACAACCCGGCGGCCGAGGACAGCGACGAGGAGAGCGGCGGCAAGAAGGAATCCAATGCCACGCCCCTCTGAGCTCTCCTGGCCCCCACTGCCCACCCCGGGGCGCCGTCGCCGTGCCCTCACCCCGTCCGCGGGTGCGGCTCCGCGCCGGGTTTCGGAGGCAGCCGCGGCCACGGTGGCACCTCCCGCCCCGCGGCCGCCCCGGCTGCGGCCAAGACCCGGCGTGGATTCTCCGTCCACCGGAGCGGAGTGGGGAGGGCGGTGGCCGGGAACCGTAGCGGGACCCCCTGACCCCCCCAGCCCTGGGCTGGCCGTGGGTCCCAGCCCCCTTCCCAGCCGTGCCCAGTAAAGGTCCCAGCCTGCTCCGGCGGCAAGCGTTTGGTGTCACCGCGCTGGGGAGGGGGCTCTTCTGCACTGCGAGGTGCTGGGGGGGCGATGGGGGCACCCCCGGGTGCCATCGGGGCAGGGGACAGTGGCAGTTTCCGAGCTGCCAGACCTCAGAGACCTCGGCACGGCGAGACACCTTGTCCGGCCACGCCGCTGCTCCGACAAGGCCGGGCCGAGGGGGGACAGCGAGGGGGCGGGGGGCTGGGGAGCACTGGAGGGGGGCGGGCGGCCTCGCCCCTCGGCTGTCCTGAGCAGCGCTTGGGGACAGGGGCGATGGGGACAAGGAGGGGTGACTGCGCGGCTTCGCGCCCTAGGGGTGAGGGCGATGACGTCGCTGTCATGCGATGACGTCACGCGCACGAGGCAGTGACGTCGCGTGGCCGAGGTCCCGACGCAGAAGAGGTGGCAGCAGCTCTGAACCCCCCCACGTGAATCCACGGCTGCCCCCACCCGTGTCCCTGTCCCCACGTGTCCCCTCCCTGCCCCCCCCGCAGCCCCGCCCGCCTACGGGTGGGTGTCCCTCCTCCGGGGTGATGGGTGCCCACCACCAGGCAGAGCTTTGTTCCAGTACATCCCAGTGTCCCCCAGTTCACCCCCCCGCTGGGACACCCGGTCTGTCCCCGGCCGTGCCTCAGTTTCTCCCGGGGCAGCGAAGGAAGGGCGGAGGCGAGCTGGAGTTGAAGCATAGCTTGTTTAATTTTTATACATTTTTTTTTTGTCTTTTTTTTTTTTCCTTTTCGTTTTTTTAATCTTTTTTTTGTGTGTCAGTTTTTTCTTTTTTGTTTTTTTCTTCTTTTTTGTCTCTTTTTTCTCTTTTTTGCATAGGGGAGGGGGGGGGAACAACCAAAAAAAAAAAAAAAACCAAAAACAACCCAACAAAAAAAACCCCCAAAACTAAAAGAAAACAAAAGAAACAAAACGAAAAAGAAAACCAAAAAAAACCCCCAAAAATCCGTATCAGGGTCAGTAAGTGTATGTAGGCAGGAGCGGCGCTATCGGTAATGGCTGCGTACAATGGTATAATCAAATATCGTGAAGCACCAGGGAGGCGAGCGGGGGCTCGGGGGGGGTCATGCGGGGCCGGGGGCCGCGGGGGGGGCACAGCCAGGGGGGCCCGGCCCCGGCTCGCGGCCCTGGTGCGCTCGCGGTGTGTATCGGCTGCGGCAAAGCAAAGCGAGAATCCGGCGAACGAGTAAAATATAACTGCGGGGGGGGGGGGGGGGGGGGGGGGGGGGCAGCCCCTGCCCCCCCCGGGGGGAGCGGGGACCCCCGAAAAGGCGGGCGGGGGCAGCCGGCGGCGCGGAGGCACTGCGGCGGGATTTTTGGTTTGGGTGAGGCGCGGTCCGGCCGGCTGCCGCCTCGGCGCCTTTTTGGGGCGGTTTCTCTCCTTTTTGCCGCTCTTTGCCCCGGGGTGGGTTTTGCCCCCCACACCCCGGCTCTCCCTCCCGCCTGCCCGCGGGCATCGCGCGGGGCGCCCAGTGGGGCATGGGGGCACCCAGAGGGGCACCCACGGACCGGGGTACCCAGAGGGGCACCTGGGGGTCTCCCCGGGACACCCCGAGGGGCACCCGTGATTCTACCCGGGGCACACACGGGTATCTTCAGGGGCACCCAGAGGGGCATCACCTGGACCACCCAGAGGGACCCTCGTGGGCACCAGAGGGACCCCCGTGGGTATTCCTCTGTCTACCCAGCAGGGCACCTGTGAGCACCGCCCGGGGCACCCAGAGAGTCACGCACAGGCATCACCTGGAGCATCCAGAGGAGCATCCACGGGCATCACCTGGAGTATCCATCGGGGCACCCATCGGGGCGCCCGTGGGCGTCACCCGGAACACCCAGAGTGACACCCACGGGCATCGCACAGGAGACCCAGAGGGTCACCCGTGGGCATCTCGCGGGGCACCCACCACCGGGGGCACCCAGCGGGTCCCCAGCCGGCGCTGGGATCCCCGGGCTGGGGGCAGAAAGCAGCAAATTCCAAACTCCGAGTACAAAAAAACCCCAAACAAACAAAACAAAACTACAAAAAAACCCCCGAAATCCAAAAAAGAACCCAAACCCCACCAAACAAGACATATATATATATATAGGGGATTTTATATATATATATATATATATATATATATATATATTCCTTTGCGATTTAAAGTACCTTAACTGTGTGTGGGCCCGTGGGCCCGCGCCCCCCCGGCCCTGCAGCCCCATATATATATATGTGGAGATATATATATATATATATGTACAGGTTATTTGTTTTATTTATAGGTCACGAGGACTATTTTTAATTAATTTTTTTAAGCCGACGAGCCCGACTAAAAACCCTCTAGGAGAGACTGTAGTGCATGAAACCCCCGCGGTGATTGTCGAGCGGAGCCCCCTCGCGTCCCCATCCTGTGTGGGACTCCCCCGGGGCATCCCCAGGGATGGGGCCTGTGTTCCCCCCCTCCCCCCCGCGGCTTTGCGCCCACCCCGACCGCGGCCATCGAGGCCGCCGGGGGATAAAAAAAAAAAAAAAAAAGGGAGAATGATTAAAAAAATAGAAATAATAAAAATGAGTGGTGCCCCCCGGGGAGGGACCGGGGGGTGTTGCATATTCCCTTTGGGCAGAGCCGGGATTGCGGCCCCGAGGGGGTGTCGGGGGAGCAGTGCAAAGACCCCGGGGGCGCGGGGGGCTCCCCGGCTCCCCAAGGGGAAGCCCCCGGCCCGGCCCCCCCGCTGCCGCCCTATGGCCTGGGGGGCGTCGAGTTGATTCTTTTTTTGCCTTTTTTTAACATGGTTTAAGGTGCTTTTCTTGCCGAGGGCGGGTTTTGGGGGGCTGCGGCCGCAGCCCGGCCGGACGTGCTGCCGGCCCGGGGTGGGGAGGCAGCAAGAGGGGGGCAGGGGGCGGCCCCGGTGGTGTCCCCGCGGGGGGGGGGGCTCGGGGGGGGCCCCGGGGGGGGGGGGGGGGGGGGGGGCCCCCGGGGGGGGGGGGGGGGGGGGGCCAGGCCCGAGGGGCGCCAGCGCCCCTCGCCTCCCCAGGGTTTGCCGAGGGGGCTGCCCTGGTGCCCCCCCCTCCCTCCGCTGTCACTGTCACCGCTGAAAAATGCTTTTTCTTTCTTTTTTTTTTTTCCTATATTTTTTGCTTTGAGCTGAGCCTTTTCCAGCCTAAACCCCCTTTTTATGTTTTCTGTTTTTCTATTTTTTTTAAAATTTTCTTTTTTTTTTTTTTTTTTCAATTTTGTCTTTTTTTTTTTGCTCTATTTTTCATTCCTCCCCCCCCCCAACTGGACGCCGTCCTCCCCCACCCCCCCGCTCCCTCCTTGCATTGTCCTTGCAGAAATCAATACTGCACCTTGCATAAAGAAGCGGCTCCCAAGGCTGTTCCCCTTCCCGGGGGACCCCCACACCAGCCTCACCGGTGGGCAAAACCCAGCGGGACGCGACCCCCTTCCCCCGCCATCCCCCACTAATACTTTTGGGCACCAAAAAAATAAAACAAAACCAAAATTAAAAATTTTAAAAACTGTTGACGACGACGTTTCTTCATGCCCGAGCAGCAGCGATGCCGGTGCCACCCGCCCACCGGTGTCACGACCCGCGTCAGCCTCAGAGGGCTGTGGGGGGCGTCCCTCCGGCCGGCGGAACGCTGGGGTTTTAAGGCAAATTCTGGGGTTTTTGGGGGTGTCGGGCCCCTGCTCTGCGGCGGGCACAGCAGGGAGAAGCGGGTAGAGGGCACCTCCTGCCATTCCCTGCTGCGCCAGCCGGACCCCCGGGGATGAAGCCGATGGGGATGGGGGTGAGGGGGAGGCTGTGACCCCCCCGACACCAGCCCGGGGTGGGGGGGCACAGCTACATTCACACGGTTCCATTCCTGTCACGAGAGCAGCCGGGCTCAGCCCTCCTGGCCCTGCGCCCCATTGAACACCAATTAAAAAGCGGGGATCCCCTAAGGGGGGGTGGGACGCTGTGGCCCCCCCGTAAGGGCCAGCCATGGGGGTCTCCATCCCTGCTCCTCCCCGCACGGACCCCTCCACGTCCCCCTCCGTTCTGCCGCGCCCGAACACCGGGTTCCCCCCCGCCCCGAGCGTTCTGGGGGGCTCTGGCCCGGGGGTCCCTGCCGCCTCCCGCCTCGCTGCCTTTGGTTGCTGGAAGCAGAAAAAAAACCAAATAAAAACCCCCCAAAAGGGAAGGAAAACAAAGAAAAGAGAGGCAAAGCAAAAGGGTGGCCGCCCCCCCGGCCGGCCCCCCCCGCAGCTATTGCATATTCCGGTGTGTTGGCGCAGAGGATGCATCGGTATTACCAACTGGAAGACGTTTCTGAGGGGGAAAATCGGCTAAAAAAGAAGAATAATAGAGAGAAAAAGGGACTTTTCCGGCCGAGAAGAAGCCATGCAGGAGGCGAGGGGGGGGGGGCAGCCGCCCCTGTCCCCCCGGCCCCCCGGGAGCCCCGGGCATGCAGCGACTCCCTCGCACTGATATCGGGTCCAGTAATACTTAGGCTTCGAAGGCAAGGCACATCATGTGGTATAAAATTTCGTGCAAATTAGGAAAACATG
>NW_020885037.1:197066-197706 GCF_003945725.1 Corapipo altera
CTTTTTGAGTTTTTTTTTTTTTCATGTGTTTCTCTTCTCAGATCTTTAAAAAAAAAACAGGTTTCCCTCTCTGCCAAGCGCTTTTTGTTGTCGCTTTTTTTTTTCTTTTTTTTTTTTTCCTGTGGGTTTTCTCCTTTTCTTGTCCTTTTTGATTATTTTTCTGTCTCCCGGGATTTCCTGCGTCAGCCCTTTCCCGGTGCCTCGCTGTGCCGTCCCGGGGGGGTGGGAAGCGGGGGGAAGCGGGGGGCCGCTGGGATGGGGGATGCGATGCCGGTGGTCCTCGGGGCGGCTCTGGGTGCCAGGGGAGGGGGCCAGGCGGGCGGCGGCGGTGACATCCCCAGCTCCTGGACATCCCACGGTGGCTTCTCTCCATCATCGCCCGTGGGGTGTCCCCTGGGCGGGGGGGGGGATCCCTTGGGGACCGGTGTCCTCCGCGGCCGCCACCATCTCGCTGGGGACACCGGGTGCCTTCGTCCTCTTCCTCCTCCTCCTCCTCGCCTGGGCCGTCGCGGGGGTCCCTCTGCTCTAAGGCACTGCCACATCCCTGTGTCCCCTTCCCGGCCACGGTGCCACCGCGCGGGGTGGGGACGGCTGGGGGCTTCCTCCCGTGCTGCCCCCGGCCGGGGGCTCCTCCGGGGTG
>NW_020885037.1:198106-203970 GCF_003945725.1 Corapipo altera
GTGCAACACGAGCGCACCCTCTCCTGCCTCCCACCTGGTACCTGTCCACAGGAATGCATAGCTCAAACACACGGACGCACGGCCCCCCCCGGGCGCGGGGACACGCCGGGAGACACGGGGACACGCGTGGGGACACGGGGACACGCGTGGGGACACACGGGGCCGGGGCTGCTGCGGGCTGGGGGTGGGAGGAAGGCGACCAGAGAGACGGCGACCGGTGCCCCGGAGTGACGGTGGCCGCCCGGGTCCTGTCGGGGCCGTGCTGGGACGGTCCCCACGCTGTGTCCCCGCGGGGACCGGGGTGTCACCGCCACCACAACCGTTTCTGGCCGTGCCCGCGCACCCTCCGCGGCCAAAAGCCTCCTGTGACACCCGCTCGTGCCACCGTGTCACCGTGTCACGGCAGCGCGATGCCACCCACCCCCGGGGCGCGGAGCATCACCTGCCCTGACCGCGGGCACAGCCGGTCCGCGGGGCTCGGGTGGCAGGAGGGTCCCCTCAGCCCGCCCCGCCGCGCCCCACCCCAGCCCCGGGGCCCCCCGAGAGTCTGCCTGGGGCCGGGGGGGGGCGGCGGAGGGTTTTTTTTTGATCTTTTCTACTCACATAGAGGCAAGAACGAGAGAGTCAAAGCCGTTTGCATATCCGGCGAGCGGCCGGCGGGGCTCGGCACCGCGGCCCTGCAGCCGCTCCGGGAGGCATTGCTGGCACGAGTTGTGTCAGGTCTCAGCGCGGCGCCGGCCGACGGGGTAAATAATAGTGTTTTTTTCTTTTCTTTTTTTTTTTTTTTTCCTGTTTCTTTGTTTTCTGGCGCATCGCCGGGGTGTGGGGGGGGAAGGTCCTCCTGGGATGGGTTGTTGTTTTGTTTGTTTGTTTGTTTGTTTCCTTTTTAAAACAGTTTGACCCTTTTCCTTCTTCCTTTCCCTCGCTCTTTCCTTCGGGTGTGGGTTTTGCTTGTCGTCGTCGTCGTCGTCGTCGTGAGGCCGCGCTCTCCGTCGTCACCGCAAGGCTGGGCCTGGTGCTCGGGGACGGGGATGTTCCTCTGGGGGTGCCTAAAGCAGAGGAGAAGGGAGGCGAAGGGGCGGCACGGCGGCGGTTATCCCAGGTACCAGGACTGCCGGGAGAGAGGAGAGAGGCCGGCGTTAGTGCTCTGCCCCGCGGAGCCGCTCCGTCCCCGGCCAGTCCCGCCCCGCCCTGGCACAGCTGTCCCCGCGCTGTCCCCTGCTCGGCGCACGGGGCCGGAGTCCCCACTCCCGCACTGAGTTTGTCCGTCCTCAGCGCGGCGGCCGCTCGCGTTCCCCTCGGTGGCCGGTCCCTCTGCACGTCCGCGGCAAAGGCGACGCTGCCCAGGGAACGGTGTCGCCCGGGGACAGGTAGGGGGGTGGCACAGCTGGGGACCCCGCGGGGTGGCCCCCCGCCACCCTCCCATTGTTTCCCCCCCAGCCCCAAGTTCAAGTTCATTCCCGATTACCTCATGTCTGGTTTCCGTTGGAAACGAGACAGCTCGGGGCCGCTGCTTCCCTTAACCCTTCCCGGCCCTGCCACACATGACCAGAGCGCGGCAGGTCTCAGCTGCCAATCCCGGGGCACCACCTCCTTCCCCCGTGCCTCAGTTTCCCCAGGAAGGGCAACCGTGAGTCCTGGGGAGACTCTTGGAGTGTGACTGGACACCCACACACAGGGACAGGGACACCTGGAGGTTCTGGGACTGCGAGTGGCCGTGACCCCTGGGTCCAGACAGGGACCCTGGCAGCCCCCTGCTCCCCCGAGGCTCTCCCAGCACTGCCCCAGGTCTCCTTTTTAGGGACCCAACGCCCTTGGGGTGCCCACCCCACGCTGCTCTGCCCACGTGTAGGACTAGGGAAACTGAGGCAGGGCGAGGGGCTGCGGTCAGAGCCGGGTCCCCAGTGTTTGTCCCCTGGAACGGCACAGCACGGTCAAGTGTCCCAGCCCATGGTCCCCAAATATTGCACCCTGGCACAGCACAGCACCCTCGGGTGCCCTGTGGCACAGCTCACAGTCCCCAAGTGCCCATGCTCTGGCACAGCTCAGCACCCTGAGTACTCCCCCTCAGCCAGGGCAGCACCCCAGGGTGCCCCAGCACAGCACCATCCACACCCCCATCCTGTTGTACTGTCACCTTGTCACCCACCAGGCTGCAGCCACCTCTCCTGCCCGTGCAGGGACTGCTGAGTACAGACCACTTGTGTCACAGGTGAGGCCAGGAGCTGGCCCCCCTGCCCTGGCACCACGGCACTGCCTGCACTGCCAGGGCTGGCTCCCAAACTACCAGTTAGAAAACACCTGGGACTAACGGGAAGCCCCTGGAAAGGCGCACACGACATCCCAGTGCAGCTGGAGCAGCCACGGGCACAGCTGGGCAAGGGCAGGGGTCTGTGCCTACATGGAGGGGGGGCACACAGTCCTGGTGCTCCTACTTTGGGGATGCTGTGGGCACCTGGGCAGGGTGCTGCCAGGTGGTGCCGGGCAGGGCACAACTGGAGCATGGCAGTGACCTCCCTCTGAAGGACTCGTGGTGGCCCTGAGCCACCAGCAGTGCCCAAGGCCCTGGCACAGGGTGCCCATGGTGGGGATGCCACTGTGGCAATGCCCATGGGAGCAGGGCCACAGCAGTGATGCCAAGGCAGTGATGCCCATAGCAGCAAAGCCCACAGCAGCAGTGCCAGAGCTGCAGTGCCAAGGTAGTGATGCCCACGGTGGCACTGCACGTGGAAACAATCCCACAGTGATGGTGTCCATGGCAGTGATGCCCACAGTGGTGATGCCCATGGTGGCAACGCCCATGGCAGTGATTCCACTACAGCAGTGCCTTGGCAGGGATGCCATGGTGGGGACACCCACAACAGCAGTGCCTGCAATGGCCGTGCCAGTGGTGGCAATACCACAGCAGTGATGCCCAGAGAAGTTATACCCACAGTGGCACTGCCCTCAGCAGTGATGCCACAGTGGCAATGCCCACGACAGTGATGCTGGCAGCGATGCCCACAGCAGCAATACCCATGGCAGCAATGCCACGGCAGCGGCAGTGATGCCACGGTGAGGATGCCACAGTGGGGCTGCCCATGTCAGCAATGTCATGGCAGCGACAGCCACGATGGTGATGCCTGCACTGGCCATGCCCACGGTGATGCCCACGGTGATGCCACGGCGAGGGTGCCCGGGGCGAGGGCAGGAGTGTCCCCCCAGCAGCATCCCCGCTCTCACCTGTGCCTGATAGATACTCCCAGGATCCCTTGGTCCTAATCCCACGAAGGTACGGTTCGCAGGGGGCGTGCCTGGTGCAGAGTAGGCTGGGGAACAAACGAGAGCTCATTAACGGGGCTGTGGGTGGCACTGCCATCGTCCCCCCCGGGGCCAGGCCCGGCCCTCTCCCTGGCGCTGCTGGGACGGGAGTCCTGGGCACCGTCCCTGGCTGTGGCCTGATGGCAGGTGAGCGGAGCCCAGGGTGCTGTGCCCCAGGGGTGCTGTGCTCCTGGGGTGCTGTGCCCCTGGGGTGCTGTGCCTGGTCGGTGCCGCCCGCGGTTTCGGGGTGATGGCAGGTTGGGGGGCGCGGTGCCGCGGGGCGCAGGCACAGACGGGTGCTCCCTGCCGTGCCCACGTTGTGGCTTCCTGAGCTGAGCTGCCATGGGGCCAGTGTGATGGGAGCTACCAGCTCCACTCGGATGTGTCACTCCATTGCCACCTCCACTCCCAGCTGAGGGTCCAGCAGTGGGACCCCCAGCCCCACTGAGCTCCTGGGCTCAGCCCCTTCGGAGGCGCAGCGCTGCCAGAGGGGAAGGGGGACTTGGAGCCAACTGTACCCCTTGGGGACAGCCAGTGTCCTCCAAACACATCCTGTCAAGAGCCTGGGGGAACTGGCACTGCTCCGTCCCTCCCCCTGGCTGTGAGCCCATCACTGGCCAGGACATCCCACATCATGTCCCATGTCCCCTCCAGATCGGCCATGCCTTGTGTCCTCCACGCCACAGGACTGCCACACCACACAGCCAGCTGGTGGCACCCTGTTGTGGCCTGTTCCCTGGGGACAGTGGCATCTTGCAGGACTTGACCCTGTGGGGACATGGCAGCCACTCAGGGTACCAGTTTCCCATTGGCACTGCAGGACAGAACAAGAACAACCTCTTCACAGAGTGCAGTGATAGCACAGCATCCCATCACTGCGGCACACGCCCCAGTGCCAGTCTGGGGGCAACACCAGCTCCCCTCTGGTCCCTGGGCCCAGCACCCCAAAATCCCCCCAAATCCTCCCGGTCAAGGCACCGATGGTCCCTGAGGAGGAGTGGAGGGCAAGAGTTCATCAGCCACAAGAGTTCATCAGCCACTATGCTAATGAAGACCAGCCAAGCGCTCCAGGGGTCACACATGCAGTCCCTGCACCGGCGTCACTTCACATCCCCAACCAAACCGGGGTCCCCAGCACCAGGGACCCCCATGGCAGCAAGAGGACGACAGCCCACACGGCGCATCAGCCACACTGTTCCTAGTCCCAGTGCCACCCGCGGGCCAGCTGGTCCCGGGCAGCACTGCCACCACTGCAGTGGGGTGACAGCCACGGAGAGGGCACAGCCTCCCCACAGCACTGCCCGCACCAGGGCGTGGGGCAGGACACTGGTCTGGGGAGCCCCGCGGGGGCTCCGCTGTGCTCAGAGGGAGGTGGGGCTCGGGCTGGTCCCAGGGACCAGCCCGGGACCCCCCTTATTGGGCAGCCACCACAAAACCCTGCCCGCTCCGACCTGCCTGAGACCCAGCAAACTCATGGCGTGCCAGCTGCCGCCCTCTCCCCGGCTGCGGGGAGGCCACCTCCGCCAACATCCCCCCAGCGCCGGGACAGGGGGGACACCCTGGGGGGGCTGCGAGAGGAGGGGGCCGGCCGGGCCGGGGAGCGGGGCGGGCGCCGCGGGTGCTTACTGGGTGATGTCGGCGAGGTCGTCCCTCCCTCGGAAGTTGTCGTGGTGGATTTGGTGTCAGGAGAGACGGCCAAGCGGGGCATGCCGGGGGGAGGTGGCGGCGCCAGCATCTGCGTGGGCAGGTAGTGGCTGGGCACTTTCACTTGACCACTTCCATTTAACTGGGGACAACACAGACAAAAAACAAACAGCACAAGCCATTAGGACGCAGGCGCACAGCAGCACGGCCGGGGAGCCCCGGGGAGCCCCCCGGCACGGGCACGGGGCATCCCTCACTGCACACATGAGTTTGGTGGGTCTCAGAGCAGCCCTGAACGGTCGGCGCCGGCGGCAGGTGGGAAATCACAGCGGGGCAGGAGGGTCCGGGGGGCCTGTGGGGGCCATGCCCCAGGGGGACCGTGCCCCATGGTGGCACACGTTGGAGTTGGGGCACTGGATCCTCCTCTCTGCAGCAGCGGGGGGGCCTTTGAAGTGCTGCCAGGGGCACGCAGGGGCCTTCAAAGGCTCCTATGGCGGTGCCCTGTGCCTGACTCGACAGTGGCTGCTCCCGGTCCGGTGTCCATCAGCCCAGCACTGGGCCACTGCACGGGGGAACAGCAGCCATGCCCCTCATCCTGGCATCAGACCTCACTGGTGAGGGGTGGTGGGCAGAGGTCAGAGAGGCTCCCCCAGAGCTGTGCATCCAGGGGGACAGAGTGGGGCATAGGAGGGCCATGGAAGTAGGAATGCAGACACCCCTGGCCCCCAGCTTTGTGCACCCTTCATGGGGTGTGTGGGGTACCGGGTGTGTGGGGTGATGGCTTGGGGTGCTGCATGCACTGGGTGCTGCATGTGCAAGGTGCTGGTTGCATGGGGTGTGGGGTGCTGGGTGTGTGGGGTGCGGTGGGTGCTGTGTGTGTGGGGTGCTGGGTGTGTGGGGTGCGGTGGGTGCTGTGTGTG
>NW_020885037.1:203980-232286 GCF_003945725.1 Corapipo altera
TGTGTGTGGGGTGCTGGGTGTGTGGGGTGCGGTGGGTGCTGTGTGTGGGGAGTGCTGTGTGTGTGGGGTGTGGGATGCTGTGTCTGTTGGACGTCAGGTCTGTGGGGTGCTGGGGCAAAGGAAGGCCTACAGCAGCACAGTGTGGCCCTGCCACCCCCGTGGGGACTCTGGGGACACGGCGCAGTGAGGAGCTGGCGGGTCACCCGCGGGCTGTGCAGGCAGTCGGGGGACGCCGAGCCCGTTGCTCTCCCGGGCACGCTGGTGGCTCTGGGCGATGTCACACACCCCTGCCAGTCCCCCTGCTCCCACCATACACCCCAACCCCTACTGACGGCTCAGCCCCAGCACGCCAGCACCTCTGGTGCCCCGTGCTGAGCCGGGGGATGGCACTTCCATCCCCGGAGGAACACGGTGCCAACACGGAGCAGGCGCAGCGACAACGCTCCCGAACCAACGCATGGCAAGGCCAGAGCTCAGCCCCAGCTGAGCCCCACAGTGCCATCCGAGCACCCCGACTCCCCAGTGCGGCGGTGGTGGTGATGGTGGCGGTGGCAGCCGGTCCAGGGGACCCTCCTCGGGCAGCCCGGCTGGCAGCAGCTCCCGGTGCCCGTGGCGAGGTGGGCAACGGGTGCGGGAGCGGGGCTGGGTCCTTACCGGTCCGGGCTGCTGGTTGGACGGGTCGCAGGCCAGCGAGACGAGATCTTTGAGCGGGTCCTGCGGGTTGAGATGAGGCGGGTACCGGATGGCCGTGTGCGGGAAGTAGGTGGAGGCCGTCTGGGGGAGGATGGAGGTGGTGGGGAAATGCAGCGCAGACGATGGGTGCGGGCTTCGGGCGATACCTGCAGGTGACAGCAAAAGGGGACACACACCTGTGTCACTCGCTGGCAGCTGCCCCAGCCCCTTGCCCGCTCAGCCCTCGCTCCGTGCCTCGGCTTCCCTGGCGGGACACTCACCACTGTGCACGGCGATGACGGGACGGTGGTGCTGCGTGAAGCTGCTCAGCCGAGGCGAGGAGTCCTGGGGCGATGGGCTGTTGAACGGGGACTTGTCCATCTCTGTCTTCTTCACGGTGGGGGAGATGCCTGGGGAACGTGGGTGCAGAGTCAGGACCCGCTTTGGGACCCCGAATCCTGGGGCTGCCGCCAGTCCAGTGCAGGGTTGGGAAGCTCATTCGGGGGCAAGGGGCACCCTGGGGTCAGGGTGGGCATGGGGAGGGTGTGTGGTCTAAGTGTGTGTGCGTGTGTATGTGTGTGTGTGTGCTGTGCACATGCAGGAGGGTGTGCACGAGTGGGGGCACCTCTGGTGTGTACCACACATGCACGTGGCGTGTGTGCTCCAGCACACAAGTGTGCACACGCATGTGTGTGCATGTGAACATGATCACGTGTGTGCACCAGCATGGCTGCATGCACCTATGTGCGTGTACATGCACGTGTGTACAAATGTGTGTCGCTGCATCTGTGTGTGCAAGTGCACACACGTGTGCTTGTGGGTGCACACAGCTCTCTGTGTGTGTGTGTGTGTGTGTTTGCCCACCTCGGGTGCAGCAGTGGGTGCCCTCACATGTGCCCCTGTGACCCTGCAGCCTCCACTGGGCACCCACCTCTCCTGGCACAGGGGGCTGGGGGCCACAGGAGCTCCTGGGGAGGCTGGAAGGTGCCGCTGGGGGGGTGACCCCTGGAAGCACCGGGTGCCCGAGGGCACGGCGGGGCGCGGGGCCGGGTGGGGGGGCCCCGGCGTGTGTTAATCCCCCGTCGCCGTGGCTTTAGCTCCGGCCATTTGGCCCGGGCCCGGTAATGGGTTTAGCTCGTTCTCAGCCGGGCGTTAGGAGGATTTCCCAGAACATCCCGTACGGGATTGCCAACCCCCCACCCCTCCCTGCTGCCACAGCTGTGCCCCCCTTGCCAGCCCCCCTCACCCCTGCCCGGGTCAGGCCACCGGTGGGGACAGATACCCTGGCACAGCTCCCTCCATCCTCCATGTACTGCTTTAGGGAGGGGGTTACACCTTCCCCAGGACCTCCTCTGCCCCACTGTCTGCCCTCTATCACCAGCCCCATGGGGCAGGATGGGGCACACTCCCCATGCACACGAGGTACAGCCCTGGGGCTGGACCTGCTTCCCCCAAACCACCCTCCAAGAGGGTCCATGGTCCCAGCCCCCCAGTTGGGCACCCCAAGGATTTGGCAGGGCGTGGGGGCTCCTGCAGAGCCCACTCCACTGCGGGGGGAGGCAGGAGAAGAGCCGGGGCGGGGGGAGGAAGAGGAGCAGCTCCTTCGCCTGCACCTCGGGGCGTGGGAGCTGCTGTGCCAGCCCTGCAGCATCGCTTTAATTAGCCCAGCCCCCCCTTTTCTTAATGAACAGCTAATTGGGGCTGTCTAGACAGGAAGGGGAAAAAAAAAGCCAAGCCAGAAAGCTGTCCACAGCAGAGTGGGGCTGGGGGAGATAGTGCGGGACTGGGGGAGGTTGCTGTGGGGCTGGGGGAGATAGTGCGGGACTGGGGGAGGCTGCTGTGGGGCTGGGGGAGATGCTATGGGACTGGGGGAGGCTGCTGTGGGGTTGGAGGCTCAGATGGCCCTATAGCAAGAGCCTGTGCCAAAATGGGGGGGATTCTGTAGCAACCCTGCAGGCCCCAAAGGGAGCCTATGCCCAAAGTGGGGGGCTACGGCGAGACCTGGGCACCCATGGAGAGCCTGTGCCTAAATCAGGGGGCTCTACTGCAACCCCACAGACCCCAATGAGAAGCAGGGATGTTCTGGGGGGCTCGAGGGTGACACCACAGCCTCCACAGCCAGTGTGTGCTGTGACCTGAGGGCTCATAGGGACACCGGGGCACAGACAGTGCCTGGGTGGTTACATGGGGGTCTGGCAGTGCCACCTGTGGAAAGCTGGGAGCAGGATGGGGCCCAAGGACAGCGGGAGGGCACCAGTGAGGAGGTGACACCTACCCCCTTCCATGTCTTCTGTCCAGTTGCGGCTGCTGCTGGTGGGGGAGTTGGAGGAGGTGTAGTACTCGCCCCCCGGGCTGGTGTCAATGTCATCCTCCATGGACCCCGACTTGTGCCGTTTGCTCCTGGGGGCAGGGAAGGGTCACAGAATCATGGAATGGTTTGGGTTGGAAGGACCTTAAAGCCCATCCAGTTCCACCCCCTGCCATGGGCAGGGACACCTTCCACTAGCCCAGGTTGCTCCAAGCCCCGTCCAGCCCGGCCTTGGACACTTCCAGGGATCCAGGGGCAGCCACAGCTGCTCTGGGCAACCTGTGTCAGGGCCTCCCCACCCTCACAGGGAAGAATTCCTCCCCAATATCCCACCTAACCTTGCCCTCTGGCAGTGGGAAGCCATTCCCCCTTGTCCTGTCCCTCCAGGTACTTGTGTAAAGTCCCTCTCCAGCTCCCTTGGAACCCCTTTATGCACTGGAAGGGGCTCTCAGGTCTTCCCAGAGCTGAACACCCCCAGCTCTTCCAGCCTGTCGTGGGTCAGCACCCCCACCTTCCCCACGGCCGTGCCCAGTCTGGCCCTGGTATCACCTTGGCATTGCCCTGGTGTCACCCTGGCACAGCCCTGGTGGCACTCACCCGCTGGAGGAGGTGCTGGGCAGCGTCCTCCTCATGCCGGTGCTGGAGGGGTTCAGGTCGTAGGCCAGGTGGCCCTGCAGCTCCCCCAGGGAGAAGTTTGGCCCTGTGCCCGTCACCACCGGCGCTGTGGGGAGAGAGGGGGGTCAGGGGGGCCTGGCAGGGAGGGGAGCCCTTGGGACACTGCTGTGCCCGGGCAGCCAGGGGGATGGGCTGTGGCATCATGGTGACACTCACTTCGGGACACCTGGATGAGCTCGGTGACACTGAACACCCCCGAGGTGACGAAGCTTTCCTGGAAGTCTGTGGAATCTGTGCAGGAGAGAAGAAAGAGCGCTGAGGGGGCAACAGGGCCACCCCTCCCATCCTGCGCTGCCTTGTGACGATGCTTGAAGGCACCCCAACATCCCCAAATCCCCATCTGCCCCTGTCTTCAGCCTCCACTCCACTCCCTGCTCCAGCAAGAGACCACCCTGACTGCTCCTCTCTGCCAAGGACACCCCAGAGCTGCCCTATGCCTTGGTTTCCCTGTGGCTGAGAGTCCTGGCAGGGCTGGGGGCTGCACCCCTATCATGGGACCCCCATGGCAGCTGCTGTCCCCAAGGGACGTGGCCCCAGCTGGCTGTGGGGCAAGGCTGAGGCCATGCCCAGCTCATTGAAGGTGCCTGGCTCTGCTGGCTGGGGTTGGGGGGCATCAGAGCCACAGCACGGGGGGCACGACTGCTGGTCAAGGGGGCCCCTCCATGGCGGGGACTCTGGGCTGGGGAGTCCCTCATCCCCTGGCCCCAGCCCTGCCTGTCCTGCTCACCCAGCGTGATGGGTTTGCTGTCCTCCTGGTCCGAGCCGATGCCTGTCCGGGGGCTGCTGCTCTGCTCTGCATCTGCAAGAGGAAAACCCAGTGGGGTGAGCCCCATGCTGGTGGGAGCCGGGCTTGCCCCCCAGCTGACTGCCCCCTCCTTGCTCTGCTGGGGGGAAACCGAGGCACAGGCTGCCCAGCAGCTCCCACCACACAGGAGGGCCACCACTGAGCTGGCACGTCCCCAGCACTGGGGAACAGCCACCAACTGGCCCCACCTCGGCCTCCCTGCCAGCAACAGGAGCAGGCAGGGCATTGCGCTGGCATTGCAGGATCTGGGCCCTGCTCTGTGCATGAGGGAAACTCCCAGTGCTCGACCTGCCCCCGGGGCAGGGTGATGGTCCCTGGCCACGCTCCTGCCCTCCTGCCTCCTCTCCTCCCTCCAGCCACATCTGTGATCCATCGTTGCCCCATCGGGCACTGTCACCACAGCATGGCATCACCTGTGGCACCTCGTCCTGCCTCTGCCAAGGCCTCCGGAGGGCAGCAGGGCTCCAGGGCAGCACCTGCTCTGACCCCTGGAGCCCCATCCGGCACCGCTCCATCCTGGCTAAAAATAACCTGGATCAGACGCTGAGCTCAGCAGCCCCGGCACCCCCTGGCACGGCACAGCAAGGCACAGCCGTGCTCAGGAGCATCCTTCCTCACCTGGCTGCTCCCAAAGCCCTTCCAAAACTTGCCTTGCATTTTCTCCACTTCTCCTCCTTCCTCCTGCTCCTCCTCCCACCCCTTGGCCTTCGGCATTTCTCTTTCGCAGCCTTGGCAGATGCCAGGAAAGGGCTGAGACAATCCAAAAACACCATCAAAACCACGCTGCCGCCGCTGCCAGCCCGCCTGTGCGCCTTGGGATTTTTCCCTTTCTCCCCCTTTTTCTCCCCCTTTTCCTTTCTTGAGTCTCTCGTGCTCATGTGGCTCCCGGGGTGGTTATCCTTGGCTGGGCAGGATAACCCTGTGGGCAGCAGCACCGTGCCCCCCCTGACCCCGACACCTCTGCATGCTGCCCACTGGGCAGGTTATCTGTGCAGGCAGTGGGGCTGTGCCGTTCCCCACCCTGACACCCCCCCACACCACCTCCCACCCCAGCACTCCCATGTGCCCACACCCGCCCCGGGACTGCTCAACACCGACGCCGAATCAGCCATTTTGTCTCCCTGCCCAGCTGCCGCGTTCCCCTCCACCCATCCCGTGCCAGCCTGGCACCCCGCTCACGCCGGCAGCCCCGTGGCACCCTGCCACCAGTCCCCCCATGCCTGCACCCCTGGCTCCCTCCAGGCAGCCATTTCAGGGAGCAGAGACTCCCCCAGGAACGGGCGCAGCGGTTTTTCCCCTCCCGCTTCTCTCTACTTTTCTTTTTTCCCCTCTTTCCCCCATTTTGAAGCTGCCGTGTGCCCGAGTGTTCGGGGAGCGGGTGGTGGCACTGAGCATGGCACAAACCCTCTGGGAATGGGGGAGTGGTGGCGGGACCCCCCGTGCGACCACGGGCACCGCGTGGCCGGACACGGCCCCTCCTCGCCTCTAAAAACAACAAATCTGGCGGCGGCTCTGGAAGTGGTTAGTGGTGGAGCCCGGCCAAGGCGCGGGGTGGAGGCTGGCGGTCACAGCCCGAGGCCGGCTCGGCTCCCCACAGCCCCCCACCGTGGCCTCAGGGCTCCCCGGTGCCACGCTTGCCCCCCAGATGGCACCCACTTGCCCAATCCTGGGGTTTTCACTTTCTCAGCAGCCCCCCAGGCCATGCACTCACCCGGTGGCTCTGAGGTGCCCCACACAGCCCTCGGCTCAGCCCAGGGACCCCCCACCATTGCTCACACCGAGATGCCCCGCACGGGCCTTTGTCCCCCCAAACCACCCCAGCCTGGCCTCCGTTCCCCCAGGGCACCCAGTAGGGCCATCACTCACCCTGGGCATCCCCGGGTGCTCCCCATGTCCCTTTACCCCCACACCCTTCCACAGCATCCCCCCGACCTGGTACCATCGATGCCACGCCACCCACCCCATTCCCAGGGGGGCACCCCGAGGGCCTGCCCCCAAGCCCAGCACCCCAGCCCCACCCACGGCAGCCCGAGGAGCACCGGGGACTTTCCCGAGCTCCGAGGTTTGGCAGCAGGACCAGCCCCTCCCTGCTCCCTGGTGTCCCTGCCGGTGGAGGCAGCAAAGCCGGGGCCGTGGGCTCGGTACCCCCGGCTGTGGGTGATCCTCGTGGCTGGGCGGGTGAGCTCGCCAGCAGATTTCTGGCTGCCTCCTCGGCGCGGGGCGGCCGGGCCAAGCGCTGCTCTCACCGCCATGTGATGGCTGCCTGCGGCTGGCGTGCGCTAAAATGGCGAAGGGAGCCCTGGGCTCCCCCTCCTCGCTCCCCCCCAAGGGGCGTTTTTTGGGGGGGCACCAAATCCAGGACCCAACAAGTGGCTCGGCTGCACCGTGAAGGAGAAAGAAGCCTGTGAAGCCCCTCCTTACCCCCCTCACTGATCCTGCACCCTCCGCACCCCGCTGGGGCCGGGATGGGGGACGGAGCTGGGGGGGCCCTGGTGCCACATTGCGGGGAGCTCAGGGAAGGGGGCTCAGTGCCAGAGTCCCCCCCGGCACGGCGGAGGAGAGCACTGAGTGCCCGAACAGGTCGATCCAATCGCTTTCAAAAATAGCCAAGTGTGTGCCCGGGGGGGGGCGCGGGTGCCTGGGCTCCGGGCCGCGCTGGCAGCCTGGCCCTGTGCCACCCATTGAATTATGGATCTCGCACCCCGGCCCCGCTGGCTGGCAGGGTGCCCCCGGCCCCACGGCGGCACCCGCCCGCGGCCTCGGCGCGTGGGAACGACCCCCGGGCAGCGGGGACGGCCCTGGGGGGTGTCACTGCAGGCCGGGTGCCCCCCGGGGCTGGCGCAGCTGCGGGAGAGCCCTGGCTCGGTGCCCGAGCGCTGACGGTAACAGGGCACGGTGTTACCGGCACCGGCGCAGGCGCACAGGCTGGGGGATGATGGGGGCTGGGGGAGCTGCTGGTGCCGCTGGGTGCGGCCCCAGCCCCCCGACGAGGGCAGCAGCCTTCCTCCTCCTCCTCCTCCTCCAGCCCTGCCAGCCGAGGGCAGGAGATGGACGAGGGTTCAGCATTGCTGCCTGCTGGCTCCTGCCCTGTGCCTCAGTTTCCCTCGGGGCTGGCTTTGGGGGCAAATTGCCCCCCTGCCTCATGCTTGGTGGCCACGCAGCCTCAACATCTCCTCAGGCGCTTATCCAGCCACCTTCCCCACAGCGGGAATCAGTGGGGCCCAGAGTGAATAGCCTGGTCAGGAGCTGCCAGGGAGGGACCCTATCTGGTCAGGGAGACCCCTGGAGACCTGAGGGAGCCCGAGTGCTGTGGGGCAGTGATCCCACTGCAAGGGCTGGGGTGGGAGACGCTGTGCGAGGGGTGTGAATCAGGGGCCCCTCCCTGTCAGACCCCGAGCACCTCCTGCCCCAGTCCCACAATGGCCCCCCAGGTCCGAGCGGCTCTGCCTGTCCCACTGTCCATCCCGCTGCCGCCGGGCTGGGGTGGCCCTTACATAAACCCGGAACAGTCCCGCTTGTGTAACCTCCTTTATATAATACCCTGAACCGCCGCGTGTGCCGGGTAAATCCTGGCTCAGCCGGGCCGGCCGGCGCGCCGGGGCGCGGGACCCCTCCTCCTCGCTCCTCACAACGCCCCGCTCCCCCCCCGGCACGCCCCACCATGCCCGGGGTGAGACGAGTTTGCTGGGCCTCAGCCACGAGCGCTCGCGGGGGCGGCAGCTTCTGCTCCCCCCGGCGAGCAAAGCCCCGGGGAGGTCCTGGCCGGAGGCATCCCCCGAGGTGGCGGGGCGGTGGCGGGGGGGACGGACGCGCCCCGCTGCCACGTACGCCGGCCGCGGCCAGCTGGCCCGGGCGGGAGCCTGGGAGGGGAGAGCACGTTGGCCGACGGCTGCGAGCGAGCGGCGCTGGGAGCCGAGCGGGTTTGTCCTCGGCCGACCCCGGCCGGCACGGGGAGATGGCAGCGGCCGGGGGGAACCCCCCCAGGCGGGCGGCGCGGCCGCCCCCTCACTCAGCCCTGCCAGGCCTGGGCTCCATCCAGGGCTGCCGGCGCCCGCGGAGGCGAGCGGGGACAGATGGCAGCGGGCAAAGGGACGGGGAGAACGGGGCAGACAAAGGGATGGCTGAGTCCCCCCCTCCCTCCCTGGGACCCTCCCGCTGCGGGGTGCTGGCACCCAGCCCCTACGCCCTGGGCTGGGGGCACTTGGGGGTGCAGCTGCTGTGAGGGCGTGAGAGGAAGGAGAGAGGGATGGGAGAGAGAAAAGAGAGAAAGGAAGGAAAGGAGGAAGAAAGAAAAAAGGAAGGAAGAAATGAAAGTGGAAAAAAAGGGAAAGGGACAGGGACGGGGAAAGGGAAATATGCTGCCCGTATCTTGCTGCCCCACCAACCCCAGCCCCACAGCGCAGCACAGCTCAGCACAGCCCCTCAGCACAGCCAGCCCCCTTCTAGAGTCCCACGGGCCCCCACCGTGGCCCCCCTTGACGCCCCACAACACCACCCCCGGCTTGCCACCACGCAGGGCTATGAGGAGGCAGGTTCAAGCCCTCCCCAGGGCTGGTCAAGAGCCCAGCACAGGGGCCAGCGTGGCAGGGGACCCCAGGCCCCAGCTGGCAATGCCAGCCCCGCACGGGGGTGCAGGGGCACGCCGGGGGCTTGCCGACATCTGTTCACCCCTCCGTGCCCACGGCCGCCGGCGGGAGGGAGCACCGTGGGCATCTGCTGCCCCAGCTGTCCCTTGCCAGCGCAGCACGAAGCCGGGCACCCGGCCAGGATGGCAACTGCGGCCCCGGGGAGGGCACGGCGCCTGCCAGCGCGGGGGGACAGCGGGTGCTGAGGGCGGGGGACGGCAGGTGCTCGCGAGACGGGGCTCGCTCATCTTTTATTCATCGGGTGCCTAACGGAGCGGGGAACCTCTCTGGCCCCTTGTACCCCCCCCCGGCAGCACAGGACATGGCACCCCGTGCCAGCTACCCCCGGCAGGCACCGAGGCCGCGGGGCTGAGCACGGGGCAACTCGCGCCGGTGGTGACGCGGGGCCGGGGCTGGCAACGGGCACTGCGGGGAAGCCGGCCGGCTCCGGCACGCCGGCGGCTCGGCGCACTGCGGGAGAGCAGGGGAAGCCCTGACCTCCCCAAGGTCGCCGGCACATCGATCCGGAGAGCTCGAGCACATGGAAACCGCCCCGGCCGTGCCAGCGCCGGGCTCGCAGCGGGGCCGGGCACAGGGACGGAGGGACCCCGTGTGGTGACAATGACGGGGACGGGTGGCTGGGGGATGGCACCCCAGTGAGCCCCCTCTCACCCCCCACTGCAGCACACAGCTCTGGGGGCAGAACCCATCCCCTGCGGACTCTCGTACCCTTGTGCCCTTTGCCGAGGGTCTCCTCCCGGACCGGCTGGGCTCTGCCTACCTCGCTCCCCTCAACCTCGGTCTCCCCAGATGTTCGGCTGGGAGCGGAGATACCTGGAGCAGGGGGAGGGGTTTGCCCATGCCCATTTGTGTGCCGGGGGGGGGGCTCTCCAGCCCCCCTGCCCGCCGGTGCCCAGCTCTGCGAACGGCAGATCCCAAATATTGTGAACCCCCATCAATCTTCCCGCGACCCTGCCGATAAATATTTGCGCGGGGGCTGGCGGGGCGGCGGTGCCCGGGGAAACGCCTGCCCCCTCCATCTGGAGGGGTTGAGCAGACGCTTGGCACGGCCGGCCTGGCACGGCCACAGCGCGCCTGGGACGAGAGCCCTGGCACGGGCTCCCCGGCAGATTGGTGCCATCTGCCTCGCGCCGCAGCCAGCGGCGAGGCTGGTGGGGGGAGATAAGGGGCTGCCAGGCGGTGGGAGACACAGATGCTGCCATGGCTTGGGGGTCCCTGCCCCCCCCCCCGCGTGCTTTACGCTGGCGGCGGCGTGGCCAGGGCTGCCAGGAGCTGGATGCCACCTTGGGGCCAGCCGCCTGCTTGCCCTGGGCACCCATCTGCTCCCACCCCGCTCGGCCCGGGGGGGCTCAGCCACCGGGCACTGCCAGTGGAAGCTCAGTCAGGAGCCTCGACCCCCTGCCCTGCTGAGCACGGCGGCTGGGGGGGGGGCCCAGAGCACCCCAAAGGGTGTGAGGGGCCGGCACTGACCCTGCCCTGCCTCCTGCCCACGGCTGGGGTGGGAATGGGGGCCAGGGATGCCAGGTAGCAAGATGGCGATGCAAGGACAGCGGGGATGGGGATGAAGGGATGGGGATACAGGGATGGAGGCACAATGGTGAGGGCACAGGGAGGGGGTCCGTGGAGCTGGGGAGCACTGAGGGGAGGGTGCAGGGGGAGGGGCACTGTCCCCCCCAGACTGGCTGCTGCTTTCAGGAGCTTCTGGAAGGAATCTCTCCGTAATGCTCCCAAGGTCCTGGCACCATCGGCTGGGGAGATTGATTACCATTTTACTGCAATGCTTTTGACTTTCACCAGCGACCTCCGAGCTCCCCCCCAGCCCCCCCCCCACCGCTGCACACCCAGCTCTGGGCTGCAGCGCCGTCCCCTCCCCCACTGCGGTGTGCACAGCCCAGCCCTCACCCAGCCCCGCACCCATCCCGCACCCATCCTGCTCCCATCCTGCATCCAGCCCTGCTCCCACCCTGCATCCATCCTGCATCCAGCCCTGCTCCCATCCTGCATCCATCCTGCACCGAGTTCTGCTCACATCCAGCACTCATCTTGCATCAAACCCTGCTCCAATCCCGCACCAATCCCGATCCCATCCCGCCTGGAGGTGCCGGGGGTGCAGCGCTGGATGCAGGATGGGTGCGAGATGTGCTGGGGCCGGTGCTGCTCTGGGGAGTGGACCCAGGCAGCCGGCACCCCCTGCACCCCACGGCGACCCCCGGGACCAGCAGGGTGGGATGGGGTCTCCCACCAGCCCGGCACTGCTCGTGCCTCAGTTTCCCCATCCAGGGGCAGGGAAATCCGAGCGGCGCTTCCCGGCAGACGGATGGGGGCGGAGAGCCGAGGGGCAGAGCTCGCCCTTGGCATCGGTCCGGGTGGGCCGGTCGGGCGCTCGGCACCCCCGAGGATGCCTCAGACGGCGGGAGGGGAGCGCAGGGCCGGGGGCTCCTCCATCCTCCCCCCTCTCCGGCGTTGCCAGAGCAGCGGCTGGGAAATTGTGCTGACACCGGCAAAACCGGGCGGCGGGGGCGGGGGAGCGCGGGCGCACGTGCTCGGGCTGATAACGGGGGGCCGCGGGGGCTGCGGGAGCCCGGCCTGCCCGGCCGGGGGGCCCTGCGAGGGCGAGACCCTCCCCTTTGGGGCTGGGGATGCTGCGGGAGGCCGGGGGGAGCGGGCAGGCAGGGCAGCGGAGGCAGGAGGGGGCAGGAGCGGGCAGGAGGAAGCAGGCAGGAGGAAGCAGGCAAGAGGAAGCAGGCAGGATCAGGCAGGAGGGGGCAGGCAGGACCGGGCAGGCAGCGTGTCGGGAGAGGGAGCAGGCAGGAGGGGGCAGGTAGAAATGGGCAGTCAGAAATGGGCAGATCGGCAGGAGCAGGTAGGCAGGAGCAGGCAGGCAGGAGGGAGCAGGCAGGAGGGAGCAGGCAGTGTGCTGGGCAGGGAGAAGGCCAGTGAGCCCGCAAGGCTGCAGCACAGTGATCCCCAGCACCCTCTGAGTGCTGTCACCCAGCCTGGCCATGCCATGCAGGGCCCCACCAGTGCAGTGGCTGCCTCCATATCCCTCCTTGCCTCAGTTTCCCCACCAAGGTGTGAGGCCAGAGACCCCCTTGCCAGGCACAGCCTAATGGAATGTGCCCACTGCGCTCTGGAGCTGGGCCATGCTGAGCACCCACCACCCAGCAGCACCCTGGAGGTCCCATGCCACCGCTCCTGGCCCATCCTGGTCCCCCTTAACCGGAGCCAGAGCGACCTTAACAGCAAAAGTGAGAGGCTGCCAGGCCTTATCAGAGAGTATTTACAGCCGCTGTGTTCCCAATTAGACAGTCAGGTGACTGTGGCTGCTGGAGACCCAGACACCGGGGTCAAGGTCGTTGGTGGGGGCCTGGGGGTGGCAGAGGGGCAGCCACCTCCCCAGGGACACCAGCTGGCCATGGCATGGCCAGGGAGCCTGCCAGCACAGCACCCCAGTGTGGGACACCAGGTGGTAATAGGGGACCCCATCGAGGCTGCCATGGGGGTCCTGGTCCCTGCTGTCAGCACAGCCACTGCAGGGCTCCCAGTCCAGCGTCAGGGTGCTCCCAGTCCAGCCCAGTCCAGTACCCCAGCCCAGTGTGACACTACACCTCCCACTGAGCCACTGCAGGGTGTTCCCAGTACGGAGTGCCCCCAAACCAGCAGCACCCCAGTTAAGCCCAGTACCCCATCGCAGTTCAGACCATCATGGCCATGTCTCAGGCCAGTACATGACATTCTGCCCAGCTGCACAGGGCACCCCCAGCCCCCCAGGCAGCACCCTGGGCTCCCCATTCCAAGCACAGCACCCACCGTTCCCCTGCTGGGAATCAATGGCACCAGGCCCCGTTGGGTCCCATCCTGCCCCCGAGTAGGTGAGCCCCGTGTGTGGGCACAGGTGTGTGGTGCTGGCAGCACATATGCTCACATGTGCTCACACGCCAGGGAACATGGCTGGGCAGCCAGGGCCTGGCTGCACACGTGTGTGCAACTGCACATGTGACCTGCACCTGCCCCGCATCCGCCTGGGGTCCCCCCTGGACCCTGGGGCAGGATCTGGCCCCGGCTATTCCCCGCTGGAGGCTGTGCCCTGCTTTTTCCCAAAGCCACAAGGGGCTGGTGGTCCCACCAAGCCCCTCCCCTGGGGAGCAGGGGGGTGCCACATGCCCATCCTGCCTCAGTTTCCCCAGTGACACCCAGCATATCCCACTGCTGGCCAGCCAGGGCAGAGCCTGTGCCCACCATTATTCACAGTGCTGGCACCCTTTTGCTGGGACTGCTGGCACCACGGTGGCCTCTGTGGTGTCACTGTCTGTCCCTGGGCTCTGGCCAGTGCTGGGCAAGGAGCCACCAGCCCCACACTCCCCCTGCTGTGGTGTTAATGGGAATGGGCTCACGGGGCTGGGGGGCATCACCCAGTGCTGCGGGCATGAGCAGGGGATTGCTGCCAGAAAGAGACCAATGTCCTGGTCCCTGCACACCTGGGCAGCCTGGTCTGGGCATAGGGTGGCCACGAGCCCTGTGACTGTCCCTTGGGGCCACACGTTGCAGCCCCCCTGGCTCTGAACCACCCCGTGTAACAGCCCTGCCCTCACCCGCGGGGATCACACAGCATCTCCCCTGGTTCCTCACACACCCAGGGGTGTTGGGAGGGGGTCGAGGTCTGTGGGGGACCCCAGCTGCTGGCAGGGTGTCTGTGCCAGCACATCACCAGCCTGGGACAGCAAACCTGGCCCGAAAAAATTTTTACTGACGAATTTCTCCTCCCAGCACACAGGAAGATGACGTGAACTGGATGGCTCAGAGACTCAACCCAGGACCCGCTCCCTGCCCTGCCCGCTGTGCCTCAGTTTCCCCCTTTTGATCAACAAGGCTTTGAGAGCAGATCTGACCCTCCCTGCTGCAGTGAAACCAGTCCAGTTCTCCCATCAAGTCTGTGGGACCTCGGGCTGGGGAGCAGCATCCCCCTGGGACACAGCAGGAGCTGCTGGGGTTTGTCCCCACCAGTGTTATCACTGCTCTGTCACTGAGAGGTCGGGATTGCAACCCATGGCAAACGGGCACTGCTGGACCCCTCCCGGCTCCAGCTCTCAGGGGATGTACCAGGAACAGACTGTCCCTTCCCTGCCCATGCTGCCCACCTGCTCTGGCACAGGCGGCCCCTCAGGCAGGTGCAGGATGTGGGGTTAACGCTCCAAAACTCCATGCTGGGGACGCCCAGAGCCAGGAGCATCCTCAGGGACCTTTGCCTCCTCCCAGTCCTGGGCAGCTGGGATCTGTCTTGTCAGGGGGAGAGAGGCCGTATGGGGGGGACTGACCCGAAAAGCAGTTTGGAGAGAGGGAAGAACTGCAAAGTCTGCAATGGGAAACATGTCCCAGAGCAGTGTCCCCAAGCCAGAGACTGGGATGGGAAAGATGGGGAGGGAAAGCTGGAAAAAACTCCACTGGAATCAGGCGTGGCAGGGCACAGCCAGGCTCTGCCCCACAGGTAGACGAGCACCCACCTCTCTCACGGACGAAATACGCCAGGTAGAGGTCGAGCTCCTTGACAGAGACGCTGATGTGGTGGGGCTGGACGCAGAGGATGGGGTTGGTGCACTGGCCAGACTTGACCAGGCGCTCGCCGTCGGTGCTCTCCAGCGGGATCCCTTTGAAGAGGATGACCATGACCAGGTCCAGCCGCCACACCTTGTCGGCCTGGCGCAGGCAGTCGATGCGACGCATCTTGCCCTTCTGGTCGGGGTTGGAGAGGACGCAGCACGAGGGCTTCTTGCCCGTGATGGAGAGCACGAAGTCCTCGCGGCACTCGGGCCGGATGTCCTTGCGCAGCTTGGCCAGGAGGCGCGAGGCCCATTTCTGCTTCACCTCCGGCTTCTCGCTCAGCAGCTCGTCCTTCACCGCCCTCTCCTCATCCTTCGTCATCCTCTTCTCGTGCTTCTTGAAGTACTTGCGCTTGCGGGCCTGCAGGTTGAACCACGTGTAGGCAAAGGCCCTGACGTGGGGGAGCAGCGCCTCGATGAAGGGGTGGAACTCATCCTGCGGGAGCAGAGGGACAGGGGGTCACTCCTGGTTGACCTCTCCCAACCACCCGGCATGGCCGGGGAGCCCTGGGGACCTGTCAGGCTCATCCCCACTGGGCTGCATTCCAGCACAACCAGGAGGAAAAGCTGTGGCAGAGGCACATGCCCATAAGGGATGGGGACCCCCTCACCACACAGCAGGGTTGTCCCTGTCCCAGGAGACTCCCATAAATCCCACTGCCTGCAATTCTCCCACCAGCAGCCTGTGAGGGGTGGTTGGGCCATACTGGAGCTGGTGGTGCCACGGAGGGACAGGCACCTGTACAAGGTTTGCCATCTTGGCAGCACCTGGACCCGTGCCCCTTCCCAGCCCCACGTGCTGGGATCTGCTCCCCCCAGGCGCAGAAATCCCTCCTGAAATCCCACCTGACATCGTGCCCACCGGAGCCGCTGTGCCAGCGTCAGGTGCTGCCAGTCTGCAACACCCCAGCGCCGGGTCCCCCACACCCTCAGCATGCCGGGAGCTCCCGCTCGAGCTCTGGGTGCCTTGGACCTCTCCACTCCCTCTGGACCAGCGGGAAACTCCCCCAGTTTGCCCCAGTTGCAGCCAGACCGGCGGCTGGCGCCCGGCCCGGCGCACAAGGCGTGCTCTGACTGCCTTTTTCCATTTGGCGAGCGCTGCTGGATGAGTCCGGCCCCAAAAAGAAAACAAGGAAAATGCATCCCCCTCCCTGGCCCCTCCTTCCCGCATCCCATTTTTTTTCTTTTTTCCAGCTTGGAAAAAATCAGTGCTTCCTGGCTGGGGGCAGGCTCACAACACCCCCACAGGATGGAAAGGTGTTGGGAGCCTTCCTGGGGAGAAGCAGCACAGCTTGGAAAGCAGCAGGGAGAGGGTTGAGCATCCCCGTGCGTGGCCAGGGCGGTACCAAGATGGTCCTCGAGGGCAGGATTTACCCTCGGGGTCCCTCATGATGGTGAGGAGGACGAGGAGGAAGGAGCCCACCCAGAGTCTGCCGCAGGGTGCCAGGGCTGGGCAGGTGGTGGCTGGTGACAACTGCCACTGCTGTGCCACAGCCCTGGTTAGCAGGGCCGTGCCCGGGTTTGGGTCACTCTCCCAGTAGGGAGGGTGCCAAGGGCAGGCGTTGCTCTGGGACCAGGAGGTGGCTGCGGGCAGGAGCTGGGAGAGGACAGAGCCCTGGCAGTGGGACGGGGGCTGACCCCACTAATCCCAGAGCAGTGATGCCATTTCCCGGCTGAAGCAGCCGTGTCCCAGGGCGACCCTGCCCGGGAGGAAGGGTGTCCCCTCCACGAAGCAGGCTCCCTGCAGCATTGGCCCCATACAGACCCCACTAATTCCCACTCATCCCCAAGTCCAGCACAGATCCCATTAACCACAAACCTGCTCCTGTGAAACCTCAAACCTGCTCCCCCAGCACAAACCCTGCCAATGGCCAGCACAGTCCCGTGGCACAGCCCTGGGTGTACCCTGGACCAGCATCCTCCTCACAGACCTCACTGTGACCTGGCAAGACACCCCAGCACAGACTCCACTGTCCTCTGAACCCAGCACAGCTGCCTTTAACTGCCAGCACCAGCCCCCAGCACAGCCCCACTAATCCCCCAAAAGTTCCCCCAAGCACAGACCCTTCCCCCCAGCACAGACCCTGTCATACAGAGGAGTGCCAGCCCCTCTCTGGACCCAGAGCTGTGACCCCACAGGTGTCCCCCCCCATACCCCACAAGGGACAGGGGACTGTTCCCTTACCGGAGAACCTGTTGGACCTATGGAGACCCAACCCTGCCAGCAGACCCATCCTGACCTGGGCACCCGTCCCTGTCTGGGGGACTCATCCTGCCCGGAGGACCCGTCCCTGCCCGGAGGACCCGTCCCTGCCCGGAGGACCTGTCCCCGCCGGCTGCTCCCGGGGCGGTCACAGGGTCTGGTTCCCGGTTCCCTCCCCAGCAGCAGCCGCTAATTCAGTGCAGCTGGGCAAGGGCTGGGCATGTGTCTTAAATCAGGGAAGAAGGTCAAAGAAAAGTAAGACAGGAGCCGAAAAAAGCAGCAGTGAGTTCCAAAAACAATACTTGGCCGGGGCGGTGGGCGGCTGATCTTCCTTGGTGGCCGGTTATTCAGACGAGCCCGACAAATTGCTGCCATCCCCTGGCCCCGCCACCCTCCCCAGGCAGCCAGCGGCAGGGCTGGCCACGGGGCAAGGGGGACACCACACCATTGTCCCCATCCCTGCCCTCCCGCTGGGCAGTGCCACCCCAGGCACTGCTGCAGGGAAGCAGGGCAGTAACCAAGTTATTTGGGTTGGGCAAGGCAGCACCCTTGGGTGCTGTTTGTGCTCACTGCAGGGGCCAAAGGGTGCTTGGTGCCCCGCCTTGGGACAGCAGGGATGAGCCCTGGTTTCGGTGCCCCCCCTCGCCACGATGCTGAGGATGTTCAGACCTCATTTGGACCCGCATCTGAGACCCCCCAAAAACCCACCCTGTGCAGAAGCCCCTGTGACCCTTGGTGCCCCCGAAGCCATCCCTGCTCCCCCCCCCGCCTTCCCCAGGATTACGGCAGGCCGGGAGCTGCACCCAAAGCCAATCAGCCCCTCGCCAACTTTCCCTCCCGCCGGGCTTATCCCGCGCCGCGATGCCGCGGTTAAGCCGCTTTAGCAGAGCAGGCGAGGGCGGCCGGGGGGCACCGGGACAGCCACACGGGACGGCTGCGGCTGGGGGATAAGGGGACACGCTAGAGGACTTGGGGGCCGTCCCCATCCCTGCATCACCGGCACTCTGCAGCCAGTGAGCCCCTCAGCCGGACCCACCATCCTGGCTCCACTTGGGAAGGCAGGGATGCACTGTCTGTCCATCCCAGTCCCCGATTCCCACCGGGTTCCCCTCATCCAGCAGCCGGAGCTCCGGCAAAGGGCTGGTTAAGTGTTTCTCCTGCTGTTTTTCCTTTGCGGGGCTGGGAAGCAGAGACGTGCTGCAATACCCCAGACGAGGCTGCTCCCGGGGCATTTCCGGATGGGAATCTGGCAGCAGAGCCTGTGCTTGGGCCTCATCCAGCCCAGGCTTGTAAAGCCCTGCAACCCAGGCAGGAGCACGCCTGCGTCGGGTGCTGCCGGCCCCGCTCCGGGCCCCCCTGCACCCCCCTTCCAGGGGCTGCCGGAGCGCTGACTTCCCGTGCCAGGTTCTGCGAGGGGAAACTGAGGCACGGGTCAAGCCCGGTTCTGTCCTGTGGTGGGGCGGGGAGGGGAAGGAGGGATGCTCTGTGTGGAGCTGGGCATGCCATGGAGGATTAACTCCTCCGCAGCCCAGGTTTTGGCAGCGCCAGGGAGCGGGAATGGGCACAGCCGAGGCGCTGCCTCTCCCCCTGCTCCTGCCACCGGCTCGGCCAGCACCGGGGCTCTGCACCCTGGGCACCCTCCTCCCTGCGGACGCGGGGGATGCTCTGTGCCACGCAGGGACACAGCACCGGGTTCGGTTACCACAGCATGGGTTGGCCACCCTCCGAGCATCCTCCGCTCCGGCGCCTTGTCCAAACAGGTCGGGCTCAGTGAAACAGCCTGAATTTTCCAATGAAAAAAACGTTTCCTCAGGAAATTCCCGAGCAGTTTTCACGGGGGAGAGCGGGAGGGGGGAGGGGGGGGCCGAGGGGTGGAGGAGGAGGAGGATGGTGGACGGGAGGGGTCAGACACCTCGGCCGTGGGTTTTGCTCCCCACCAGCACAGCCCCGGCTGCGGGGAGGAGCGGGATGCCATCCCCACCGCGGGCAGCGAGCGACGCGGGACGACCTCTCCGCATCCCAGCCCTGCAGGGACCACACAGGGCTTATTTTATGAAAGGATGCTCAGCCTCCCCGCCAGCAGCCACACACCTCCGAACCGCTGCCGGCTCCCACGGCCGCCGCTCCTGCCAGGTCCTGCTTCCCGCGGCCCGGCGAGCCCGGGCAGGGGCTGGCAAGTCGTGTGCTGGGCGCCGTGCCCCCATGGGAAGCCTTGGCGCGGCGGCGGGGAAGGGAGGGGGGGAATGCAGCTACAGAGATTCCGGTAATCCTGAAAATCCCAAAATCTGAAAGGGGTTCAGCGGGGACTTGCTTTTCCCTCGCTGGAGCCCGTGGACGCCCTTGGCACAGACCGTGAAGCCTCCGGTAGCTGCTTATAACTGTTCTCCGAAGCGGTTCTGGGTAATAAGTTAACCTGGTAATGAGACCTGTTGCCGAGACAGATGCAAATGATTGGGAAGTGCTCATTAGAGGGGATGGAAGGAGGCACTTAGGCCCTGAAAGGCACCCAGCCCTTCCCGGGGCCGCCCTGCACCCTATTAGAGCCCATTTTACAATAATTGCTCCAGAGGAGGAAATCTATTTGGATTCATCATAAAGTATTTATTAACAAGAGCTTATTCATAATTTTTGCTGCTCGCTGTCGTGGCGGGGCCAGGAATCCTGGCCCGCTCCCATCGGAACACGGTTTCCCTGGCCCAGGAGAGTGGCAGCACTGCACTGGGGGGGGGGCAGCGAGGGGGCACGGGGGCAGCTGAAGCTCCCAGGGCAGGTACGAGCTGTGCTGGCCTTGCCTGAGCACACCTGGCCCCACGGCAGAGCTGCCCGTGGGGCAGAACACGCTGTCACAGCCACGTCCCCCCCCAGCTCCTGGCTGATCCAGCTTGCAAATCCCCTCCTGCAGCCCACGCTGGGGCACAGAGACCCAGTGCCCAGGGCACTTGGCTGCCACCCCTGCGCAGGTGAAGGCAGGACACAGCGCAACCTCCCCACAGCTCCTCTCCCCAGATCTTTTTGTGGCTTTTTTCGCCCAACAGAGCCAAGAGCATCCTCCAGCCAACATCCATGCATGGCTCAGGGCTGTGGGTGGGCTGGACTGTACCCACTTGGGCTCTTGGGAGGGTGAGCAGAGATGGGGCAGGGAGGGGCTCCCACCCTTCAGTTACCGCCCTGACGCTCAGCCCCACTCAGGACCAGCCCAGGTGGGGGTGGATGTGCTCACACAGCCCCCGGTGCTCACCACGCACTCGGGACTGCGGCGTTCCCTGCACCCCTCCCTGAGCAGCCCTGGGCTCCTCACACCTGGCGCTGCCCAAAAACGCCCCGCTGGGTCCTCCACTAGCCACCCTGGAGCAGGCAGGTCCCTGCCGCCCCTGGGGGCCGGGCCGGTGCCCACCTGCCCGCGCCGACGTGCCGGGGCGGGAGCGGTGCCGGCGCTCGCCCTCGCAGGTGCTGCGGCTGCGAGCGGGGGCGCGGGGAGCGCGCCGGGGCCGCGGGTCACGGGAGGCCGCGGCGGCAGAGAACCTGCCAGTTGCTTTGGAAAACAGCAGGAAGAAAGGCAGCTCTCTTGGCAGCCCCGGGCTCGGGTGCCAGCGCCGCCTGGGCCCCCGCCAGCCAGCACAGCCCGCCCCGCAGACGGCGGCTGGGGGTGGCCCAGGTGGGATGGAGCCGGAGGGGGCTTCTCCAGCGGCACGGTACGTGCCCCGACACCGCGCCGAGCACCCCGCCTCTGGTCTGCCCCCGTGCACCCCCACCCCAGCAACAACTGGCACTGCCGGTCCCTGGGTTTGCTAAACGCACCCCAAACTGGGGAGCAGAGTGCCCCGTGTACGGGGAAGGGGTATGGATTCCCCAGGGATCGTACCCAGCAGCAGCACAGCCAGCACTGATGAGTGGAGGAGCCAAGAGGGTGTTGGCAAGCGAAAGCTGATGGTGGGAGAGTCTAGGGCCACTCGCTGCCTTCCTGCAGACTCACTTGGATCCCCCAGGTGCCTCAGTTTCCCCAGGTGCCGTCTCTGAGCATCCCCCTCGGGGTTCGGGAGCCGAAGGCTCCGCCGATTCCCCAGGATGACCTCACCTGCCCCCAGGGTGAGGCGCTGCCTTTCCAGAAACAGGGAAAATGAGACCTGTCACCTGCCAGGCAGGATGTGACAGTGGCTCCTGGGGTCTGGGAAGAGATGTGGAAGAAGCACAGGAGAAGCACAGAGGGGACACAGCCCATGGCCAAGGAGATGTCCCCTCACCCCGAAAAGCATCCCGTGGCCAGCAGCACCAGAGCCACGTGGCTTTCCAGCTGAAACCTCCCCGGGGCTCCAAGGAAGGGAAATGTTTTATGGAACTGGAAAAAAAAAAAGCTTTGCCAGCAGGTCCCGGCACTGCCAGCTCCTCCACCCGGCCCTGCGTCAGTGTGAGGCCCCAGGGGTGGCCTGTGCCCCCCAGCCCTGCTCCCAGCACATGGCAGGGACTGTGGTGCCCGAGACCCCATCCCAGATCCTGGGGTCCCAGCCTGGGAGCTGCCAGGATGTGAGGCAGGGATGGAGGCAGTTTGCACCCCCAGGAGTGCAGAGGGAAACTGAGGACATGCACCAGGGCTGACAGCACCACGTTCAATCTGGGGAAGGGGCACTGTCCCCAGCATGGAGGGAGCTGGGGCCAGCCAGGGCCCCCCCCGGCCAAGCCCAGGGCTCTGAGCCTGGCTTTAGCCCCTGACGCAGGAGGTTTTATTTCCCTCCTAACATATTTTTAGCCCTGCCTGCTCTGTCCTGGCCTTTCTGAGGGGGATTAACTCACCCCCGTCATGCACCATTAAAGGGGTGCAGAGAGAGGTCCCCATCTCCCTCCTGGGTGTGCCCAGAGGTATCCATGGCAGGGTGGCACTGGGGGTATCTCTGCACTCCATGATGGGCAGTGGTGTGATGGGCTCACGGGGCTCACCCTGCCTCAAATCCATCCCTGGAGCAAGTCACTAGTTAAAAATAGCCCCGGCCTTTTGCCGTGGAGTCGGCGACCTTGCAGGAGGATCGGCTGCCCCCGGGGCCCTGGGAGTGAAGAGTTCATGGCCCCCCCACAGCCCCAGTGCCTCTGCAGTGCCACGGATGTGCCAAAGGCTCAGCCTCTGCTCCAGCACCTCACTGGCTCCCCAGGGGCTGGGAACAACCAGCCAGGACCCTCCACTTAGGGATGGGGAAACCGAGGGTGGTGACAGGCTCTCCCAGAGAGCAAAGGGAGATGAGGGTGTCCCCTGAGGTTCAGTGCCGAGCCTGGCCGGGTCCTGCAGCCCGGGCGCGGAAGGATGGGACTGGTTTAACAGGGGGAAGGGGGGTGTTCATCCGCTTTCGGCAGCTCAGCAGAGCCTTCCTGGGGAGATTCAAAGGCTGAGCCCGGCTGGGTCCTATTTCGGGAGGGTTTTGGACGCCTCCCAAGCAGCAGAAGTGGGTGGGGGCTGACCTGCACAAAGGGACTCTGTTCGGAGCGCTGGGCTCTGGCGGTGCCCGGCGCGGAGGCTGGTGGCTGCGGCTGCTCCCCTTGTTCCCCATGTAACGGCTCTGCACCCTGGGTTGGGACAGGGGGCAGGTGCCCCCCTCCTGTGCCCGGTGCTGACCCCCACCTGGCTGTAAACTGAGGCACAGGGAGACACTGCCCTTGCCTCCTGGGCCGCTGCTGTAGCCGCTAAGTGACACTGCCATACCGCGGAGACGGCCGTGCCAACCTGCCTCGTGACGTGGGTTCCAACAGCCACCCGCCCTGGGCTACTTGCCCAGGCTGGCCCCGAGCCATCCCCTGGGGGAGTCCAAGGTCCCCAAGTGAGGCCAGGCACTCTGGGAGCCAATACCCCAGTCACCAACTCCATGGCGGAGCAGAAGGAAACCCCCCGACAGGCCGGATGCCACCAGCTCGATGCCACCACAGGGCACACCAGGGTGCCAGGGGGTGCAGTGCCGACAGCACCACTGGCCCTGGGATCTGGGGGCCCTCCTGCACCACCTCACCTCTCCTCACTGCCCACCTCAGGCCCTGGGAGCTCCAGAAAGCCCTGAGCTCCCTAGGCCGTGGTGCCACGACCACACTTCGTGCACGTTCCACGCTTCCCGCCTCACGTAGAGCTGGGAGCACCCGCGGGCACCAGGAACAGGGACCCCGGGATGGGGACTGGGGTCCTCACCACGGTGATGCCGGGCAAGCTCCAGCCAGCCAGGTCCTGTCTCTGTCCCTGTCCCTGTCCCCACGTGGGACACGGCGGTCACGGCTCAGGCCGGAGCTGCTGCTGGCGACTCCCCTCTCCAACCAATCCCCCACCGCAAGGCGAGGAAGCTGCGAGCGCGTCCCGGTTCCCTCCGGCGGTACCTCAGGATGCGATGCAGTCATCGTTAATGCATCTGGACTCATTTACGGGGATGAGAAAATGTTTCCAGGTTTCCCACAAAGTCCCATTAAGATCCCAGTCCCTACTCTATTTTTAGTGCCCTCATCAACAATGCCTTCCCCAGCCACCCCGGCGCTCCAGGGCCCCGTGGGGCTGGCGGGGCACCCTGGGCACGTGCTTGGCTTTGTGGGGAGCTGAGCTGCACCCAGACTGGGTGTCTGGAGGGGGTAAACTCTGGCCCTGCACTCCTCGACTCAGCAGCTTTGCGCCCATGGGTGCACCCTGGGGGTGGGGATGCCTCAGCCTGGCCTTTGCTTGGGAGCAGTGGAAGAAGGAAACATGATGGGAAGCAACAGCAAAAGCCACCCCGGGTCACCGCATCGGCTGGGGCTGCAGGACCCTCGTCAGGGAGGATGGAGAGGGGGTGGTGGCACTAGGCCACTTGGTGGGGCTGAGCATCCCTGCAGGTGTAGGGTCACACCCTGCAGCACCACATTGTCACCTGGTGATGGCCAGTGGCTGGCACAGCCAACCCCCTCCCCAGCAATCCTCAGAGCCCTGGCAGTGCCTCCATCAGGGCAGCAGGTGCCCACAGGGCTGCCGGTGGAGCTGGCAAGGGCGCGCGGGTCCTGCCCTCGGCCCTGCGCCCTCCCGGGCTATCTATAGCCATGACCTCAGCGGGAGCCGGGGCAGGACCCGGCCGTGCATCCTCCTTTCTTGGCAGGGCCACCGCCACAGCCCCCACCCGGCACAGAGCTGCCGCCAAGCCGAGGCTTTTATCCTGTACGTTCGCTAATCCGACGGGATTCGGTGTCAGGGGCTGCCCACGGGAGGCTCACAAAGGCCGTTTCCAGAGGTGCTCAGCCAAGCGATGGAGAACGCCAGCCGGGAGGGGCAGACGGCGGTGCTGGGTGTCACCGCGTTAGGTGACAGGGTCTGACCCCAGGGGCTGGACGAGAGGGAATGTGGGTGACCCGGCTGCGAGGAGGTCGAGCAGGGGACGTCCCCGAGTAGGCAGAGGTGACTTGAGGACACCCCGCAGCTGCTCCCCGCAGGCGCTGGGGGGGTCGCAGCCTCCCGCAGAGCCGGGGGTCGCGGGGAGGACCTGCTCGCTCCGCACCGGCTGCCCCGGGGGGAGCGGGGAAGGGGTGGCCCAGGGGAGGGGAATTTCCCCGGCTTTTTTCTCCAACAAACTCCTTGGCTTGTGCAATTAGAGAAATTTGTTTAACAAACTCCCGGGGGAGCGGAGCGGGAAGGTGGGGTGGCGCGGGGCCAGGGCGCTGCTCACACAGGCCCGCTCCCTCCCCGCCTGCGCCTTTGATCAGCGGCGCGCTGCGCCGGGGGACCGGGAGCCGTTCCCTGCGGCCACAGGGCCACGCTGCGCCACGGGGAGCGAGCGCCCCGGCCCCCGCGGCCACGCTGCCCGTGGCAACCCCCTGCCACGTGCCCCTTTCAACCGCTGCTTCACAGAGCCCTCCGCTCCATCGCGCCCACCCCCCTGCCCTCCTGCTCGCCGGGGTGGCACGACCCTGCCCCGCTCAGCCTTCCCACCCCCGGGCCGCCGGCGCGCACGGGCGCGCGTCCCGCTGTGCCCGCGGAAGGCAGGCGCGGGCTCGGGGCGCGCTCCCGCCCCGCTCGCTCCCGGCTCCCTTTCTCATGCAATGCCATTTCCATCAAAAACCCTTTACTCGGCACTTTTCCCCTCATTGGTATTCACGCCGCGCTCTCGCTGTCCTGGCGCACAGGTTACTAAAGGAGATTTTGCGGCGCAGCGTGGCGGGGGTCACATTTCAGCCCGCGCCGTCTCGCTTTCCCAAATCGCTGGGCAGCAGCCAGGGGACGGCGGGAGGGGGTGCAGGATCCGGCACATCACAGCTCCCGCCAGGCAACCGTGGGACCAGGCGGCCTCGTCGCCTGTCACGGCGGGGCGAGGCGGGCTGGCGGCGGGGGCTCTGCAGCACACTGATGGGTGGCTCCCCGGGGACAGCCAGCGGGTCACCGGCGCTCGCCGTCCTCCCGGCGGCCCCACGCGCCTGCATAGGGTGGGAACAGCTGGAAAACGGGGTCTGAGCAGAGAGGGGACACACACACTTGGTCGTGCCACCACCCTCGCTGCCAGCGCCCCGATGAGCCCTGGGTGACATCCACACTGTCTCCAGTGGGACTGCACCCCCAGGATGGTGTCCTGGGGTGAGGAGGGAGCAGAGGTGCCTCTCGTTTCGGGGCTGGTTTGGGGAAAGGGGAAATGTCTGAGTGGAAAATCAACATTTCTCTCTCATGGGCTTTTTTTTTTTTTTTTTCCTTTGAAAGCAAAAATATTTCTTGGTTTTTCGTGATCAGAAACATGTTGGGGGTTTTTTTTGGACAACAGCCGGTCAAATACCGTTTCCCCGTGAAGGGAATGCAGGGGCCCTTTGCAAGGAGAGCGAAAGCCTTCTTAAAAAACAAGATAAAATCCCCAGGTTTTAAAAAAATCCACCTGGCTACAGACTTGAACAAGCTCCCAGGGAAGAGGGGTCAGCAGAAGGGCTGGATCCTGGTGTTCCTGTGCCAGGCAGCACTGCCGGAGTGGTGGTGGCGGCGGGGAGGGCGATGCCCACGGCAGGCAGCCCAGAGCCCAGACCCGGGGATTTCGCCCAAAATGCTGCTCAGCGCTGGCTGCTGGCCGGGGAAGGAGGATTGATGCGCTTTTACAGCAGTGGCGAGTTAACCAAGAAATCAATCCTTGGCAGGGGCCAGCCCCAGGTCCCCCGGCGCGTGAGCGCTGCCGCACCTGAGCCGCGGGATCCTTTCCCAGCTCCTCTCCAGGACTTGGGAAGCTCCGGGCCTTGGCGGCCGGCGCAGGGTGTTGGGCCCTGGCCAAGCTGGCACAGCGCGCCCGGCCGCGGGGGATGCCTGCCCAGGGCCGACGTGACGGATGGCGAGCCCAGCCACCCGCCTGTGTGTGAGCCAGGCCCCGGGATGCCCCTGGGGACCCTGTGCATCCCCTCCCTGCAGCTGGCACATCCCAGGGGTCTACACCATCCCCTCCTCCAGGGTGAGGTCTCACGGTGCCCAGCTGCCAGGGCAGGGAGAGGGAGGCCAAGCTCAGGCTCTTGCCTGTGCCGATTTGGATCATCCAAAAGCACTTTGGTACCCAAAACCCACATGGGTTTGGCCGCCATGAGGCTGTGCCCTTCACAGACTTGGTTCCCAGCTGTGCTGTGGGGACGTCACTGGTGATGCCACATGACTCTGGCAGGGCTCAGCACCCACTGATGCCCTCGCTGCTCCCATCGCCTTCACCACTCTGCCCCAACCTGCCCGGCACACCCCAAGGTGCTGCAGGAGAAATCCTCTCCCCATGGGTCCCCAAGGAGCAAATCCCTGCCACCCCAGGACCCTGCCTACACCTCCCAGTTTGGGTGAAAGGACTGGGAGGGACAAGGAGTCGTCCCCCCCTCCCACAAGCAGTCAGCCCCCCTGGAGGTGCTCAGAGCTGGCACTGCCATCCCTGCGCAGAGGAGCCACAGCATGGCCGGGGGTGGCAGGCAACGTGCCAGGCTCACAGGGAGGGACTGTACCTCCCCCACAGCTCTCCTTCTTCCCCTCCAGTGTGGGACCCTGAGGATGCTCCCCATCCCTGCCCATCCCCATCTTTGCCACCATCCCCATCCCTGCCACCTGGGGCTCGCCTTGTCCCTGGGACAGGTGCAGGCACAACAGGAGTCACAGCGGGGGGAGACAATGGGCATCCCTTGGGCTGCAGGGAAGTGTCCAGGGGCCAGGCAAAGGGACGGCTGGCATAGGCAGCACTGGGCAAAGAAAGCTGGTGAGCAGACAGGGCAAGTTGTCCTGGTCCCTGTGGTCATTCCCAGAGAGCCCTGCCTTGCAGGGACCTGCCTCCACCATCCCAAAAGGCGGGAGACACCATTCCCCTCTTTCCCTGTGAGTACCAAACCCCCACCCAGGTCCTCCCTGCTGTGCACAGCCCTGGGTCAGGACGGATCCCTCGGTGCCATCGTGGCAGTTCGCCCCGGGCTCTCGAGCTCCCTGTGCCAGGGCTGCCCAGAGCTCCTGGGAGAGCCACCTTTCCTGCTCTTTGCTGTGTCTGGATAAGGAGAGCATGTCTGGCTGGACTGGCCCTCGCCACAGCTCCTCTGCCACCGAGCCTTGCCACGCCAGCACTGCCCCGGGCACACCGGCCACGCCGCAGCCACCCCTGCAACGGGGGGGAAACTGCTGGGTCAAAACAGGATCAGGCTACAGCTCCCAGCACCCATCCCCAGCCCACCCAGGCTCAGGAGAATAGAAAAGCACCAAAGGGAGCTATTCCCAGTTGCTCCAAGAGCTCCGGGCAGCACGCTGGGCCCTGGCAGCTGGGCTTTGTTCAGCAAAGCTGCAAAGGCGCGCACGCGCCCGCAGCGCCGGGCACGCGGTGGGATCGCTCCCTGCCCCGGCACGGAGTAAACCACGGGCATGAGGGACCTCAACCACAGTCAGGGAGGGAACCGTGGGCAGGGCAGAGCTGCCCAGGAAGGGGAGGAATCGGCGGGCACCTCAGAGAAGGGCGGCTGATTTACTGCGCGAGGCCCCAGCCAAGTTCAAGGTGATGCGGGGGAGAGCAGCGCAGCGTGAGCGCCGGCCACCAGCCCCTCGTGCAGCTGGGCTTATCCCACCCGCCCCCCCATTCCAGCCCTCCGATCCGGCCTCGTAAACCTCACTGTAAACAGGATCTGTTTTTCCCGGGCGAGGATTTAAGACGGGATCAGGCAGAAGCAGCGAGCGGCGGGGCAGGGCTCGCCAGGGCAGGCGGGCACGGCGGGCGCCGCGGGGAAAGCGAGGATCTCCCGAAGGTTGCGTTTAAAGAACGGCCTCATTGTTTTTCCCAAACAATACTCAGCAGATGGGAGAATTGAAAGTGTGTTGCAACCTTCCCTCTCTTCCCCCGCCGTGCCCGGCTTGCTGCTCCCATCCTTTGGCAGCCGATCTGAGCTCCCGGCTGGAAACCAGTTCGCCAGAGCTACTGGTGCAGGGGGTGAACACCGGCGCTGAAAAGC
>NW_020885037.1:242286-246184 GCF_003945725.1 Corapipo altera
GGGGTAGCAGATGGTGATTTAAAAAAAAAAAAAAAGACTGAAATGAGCAGTTCCCTCGCCTCGTCCCAGCTCCAGAAGCCTCGAGGAATGTAAACTCGGCGGTAACTCCGCTCGCAGAGCACAGTTTGCATTTTCTGCCCGGCTCCGAGCACGATACGGCACAAAAATAAACCCTGGGAAAGAATTTGCCAATTTTTAACCACTTCCAAGGCCGCCGTGGTGCCCGCTGGCAGCTCCCTCCCTCCTGCCAGGGGTTTCTATTTTTTCTGCGGCGATTCCTCGGCTCCCCCCCCGGCCCCGCGTGTTTTTGGGGGGGACGTGGATGTTTGGGTTCCACCCGGGGTGCCGTGGAAGATCACCTGGCTGTGCCAGGCTGGCGGTGCCAGGGCGGGCGAGGAGGGAAAATGGGGTTGAAAAGGCAGGGCTGAGATTTTTATTTTCCCTTCTGCGAGGCCTTTCCGTTGGGGTGGTGGGGAAGGGGTTATTTAATTACTGATAATAAAGAAGTTATTTATTTATTATAAATATTTATTTGTATTTATTTATGATAAATAAATAACTGCCGTAGTTATTTATTTTTGTAATGCTGTTAAAAGTATTTCCTGGGTGATTTGAAGCTGGGGCTGAAGAGCTGCTGGCCTTGACTCTGATAAAACCCCCCACGGGTTTCCAGTGGTCCAGGGGCACACAGTGCGTGTCCCCAAATTAATCCCACAGTGTGTCCCCCCAAATTAATCCCATTTCTTCCCTGTCAGCGAGGGGGCTGGGGACTGATCCTGCGCAAACCACAACAGCAGTGGCCCAGGGTGAGGGTAATTTCAGTGCACCTGTGCCCTGGCACTGGCAGGGCCTGGCAGAGGGAAGGGCACCCCTAATCCTGGCACCCCTGATCTGGGGGGGGTCACTCAGCCCCGGGGGGAGCTGCAGGATTTGGGGCTGTGCTGGGCATGGAGCTGGAGAGCTGCCACCAGACCCCGCAGTGACCGTCCCCACTCCCCCCAGCCTGCACCCACCAGCCTGAACCCCAATTCCCAGCGTAACCCCCAAGCAGAAAAACACTAAAAATACAAAAATCCTTTTTTTTTTTAATGTTTCCAAGCTGCCTGCAAACAACATTTTGAGGACGGGGGTGGAATCCAAACCCAATTTAATTTTGCCGTGCAGGCCATCCCTGCTGCCTCAAATAAAACAAAAAGGGTGTGTGGGGGGGATTTGGGGGTGCAGTTCTGTTTCTCCAAGGGGTTTTTCAGACGGGTTGGACCCCAGGGGTGGGAGCTGAGTTACCCCGATTTCGGCAGAGATGGAGAGGCTGGATCAGGCCCTTTGTTCATCCCTTGGGTTTTAATCCCGGCCTGTTTGGAGCCTCACGACCCCCTGTCTATAAAACCAGTGCTGGGAACAAGTGGAAATTCGTGTCCCCCACCTCAAAGCTGGATTTTATTTCTAAAGGGCATTTCATGGTTGATTTGTGCTGCTAAGACACCTCGATGCCAACTTTTGGGCTCAGCCAAGGGGGTGCAGATACCCATGGAGCAGCACAGGGCTGGTCACCCCCCCATCACCACGGGAAAACATCCCCCAACCTCATTAGCCCTTTTTCTGGGCTCATTTTTAGCGTTTTTGCAGGGTTTTTTCCAAGGTCCCATTCTACGGGGCGCAACAGCACGGCCGAGCCACGTCCCTCTGTGCAAAGAGGGAGAGAAAGGGAAATAATCCATGTTGGGATGGTTTTGTTGCTGCCTTTCTTTGCTTTTAAAATAACTTTTAAGGAGAATATTCTGGTTTTGACCAGAATTTATTTACTTTATTCCTGCATATGGCTCTTGGCCTGGGTCCCAAACAGGCAGAGGTCTGGCCTGGCTCGATTCAAAGCCAAAACGTGCAATGAAAAGAGATTTTTTTTTTTTTCCCCTTTTCTCTTTCTTTCTAAAGCAGGTTTTTAACTGGTGAAATTGTTGCTGACGAGGGGGGGATTTCAGTTTAAAAATTGCTAGCAGATTTCAGGGAATTATTCTGCAGGAATTTCAAGGGGGTTTAGGATTTTTGCTGTGGTTTTTATCATTTTTTTGGCTGCAGGTTAGATGTAAAAAAAAAAAAAAAAATATATAAATCCCAAATCTTCCCCCCACTCTGTATTTTTTCCATTGGCTCAAACATCACCTTTTTCCCCTGAGTTTGTTGGAAAACAGCCCTCAAAGAGCCCGTGCAACCCTTTCCCTGCTCGAACACCGCTCGGCACCGACCTCACCGCGGCAAATCTTTCCCAAAATGACCATAAAACTTGTTTTTTACATAAAAAAAGGGGTTTGGAGGGGTTGCCAAATGTCTTCACACACCACCACAGGCCCACGGTGCCACTGCCCTCCCCACACCGGGGGCTCGGGCCGGGGGGTTTTGCAGCCACGTGTGGATGGAGGCACCAGGAATTCTTACAAACACCAAAATTTCACAATTTCACTCGTTAAAAAAAAAAACTCCCAACAACAACTACCAAACCCCAAATGCAACCAGGAAACGTTTCCTCACTCCCTTTTTTTTTTTTTTTTTTTGTCCGCAGAAAGACATAAATCAAGTCTGGCCACTCTCTCCCGGGGCTGGTTTGTCGTGTCAGTGTTGGGGAATTTGGGGAAATTTCTGGAGTGGGAGGAATGGGGAAGAATATGGCCCTGTCTCTTTGTTTGGGGCGAGTGCATCCCACGTTGGTTTTTGTCCCCTCCCTGCACAAGGAGCTGGCAGGGGGGTCCTGCCACTGTCCCTGTGTCACCATCACACTGCCATGGAGGCCCCTCTGCCCTGGCAGCTCGGTTTTGGGAGCAGGAGCACCTCGGTGCCATGATCCCAGTGACACCCTCGGCACAGGGAAGCGGCTCTGCACCCACACACTGCACCCAGCAGCGCCCCAATGCCAGGAGGGACCCCCAAAATACACGTGTGCCGAGAGGAGTAGCACCCAGGGGTGGGGGGAGGACAAAAATCCCCCCAAATATGGCTTTACTGGATGGGAGGGTGGAGGAGCAGGGAGGCTTTGGGGAGCTGAAAGTGAAAGTGGCTGGTGGTGGGTGCAGTGAGTGTGTCGGGGCTCTGTGCCCCTGCACCTGGCTGGCACCCCAGTCCCCTGGGTGGGGGCTCAGCCCCTGGGAACTGGGCCTGGGCGGGCAAAAGCGGCCAGTGGTGGCATTTTGGAGCCCCACCAGAAGCGGGAAGGAATTCTGGGGGAATTTTAATCAGTTGCCAAAGCAAACAGAAGCGCGGGGAGGTAACGAGGTACCTGCTCCCACTGCCGGATCCAACACCTCCACCCTGCTCCCCAGCCCAAGGCCCCCTTCCTACACCGTGTGCCACGGCTCCAGGGCAATGCCAGGGCCCAAACAGCCCGGCAGCAGCGATGACAAACCACCACTGCCCAGTTGCACCAGCTCAACACTGGGCCAGGTTTGGGGTTCGCCCTCCCAGCACAGCCCTGGAGCCAACGCCGGCCTTGGAGCCTCAGGCTTCCCTTAGACAAGGCCTTTGCTGTGGTAGGAAATGGTTTCTCCGAAGCTTTTGTTTGCCAGAGGAGAAAACAGGGCTGGGATTTGCAAGAAGAAAGTTTGAAGGGAATGGCAAAGAATTATTATATTAGTTTTCCAGAAGGAGCTTCCAATTGTGCCGGCGCAGGGCGACGCGTCCCGAAGCGGCACAAACGGGGGGGAATGTGCCAAAGTGATACTGGGCGAAGGGTCCCTTTCCCGGGAAGAGTTTGGCAACTCACAGACTCAACTGCCAGCCTCTGTCTGCAGCTAAACCAATTACTGCAGACAAATTGGCATGGACGTTCGCCTCGCCGAGCTCTCGGCCGCACAAAGGGCTCCCTTTCCCTCCTCGCTTTCCCTCCTCGCTTTCCCTCCTCGCTTTCCCT
>NW_020885037.1:246194-255032 GCF_003945725.1 Corapipo altera
CTTTCCCTCCTCGCTTTCCCTCCTCGCTTTCCCTCCTCGCTTTCCCTCCTCGCTTTCCCTGCTCGCCTTCCCTCCCTTTCCCTTCTCGCTTTCCCTCGTTTTCCCTCCCTTTCCCCCTTCCCTGCCACGATTTTACGAGAGAGGAAAATTACTCGGATGCTGAGCGTACTGTAAGTAATAAGGGCTTTGAAAATAGGCTCCTAATTAAAAATGATACCACTGCTCGTTTGTTTTTAAGCACATATTAAACTTTTTTTCCCTTCCCTGCTGCATTCAAATGTTGGGGTTGCTGGCTTGGTGGTTTTTTGTTGGGTTTTTTTTTGTGAAAAACTGGCTTTCCATGCCGCGATTCTGGTTTGATTTGACTCCCCCCTCCTGCCCCCCCCTCTCCGGGGTCTGCTTCGAATTAGCGAAAGCCAAATCCAAGAAGCTGGAAAGGGATATTATAGAATTTTCCATGTCCTTATTATTTTTTTTATTAGTGGGACTGGGCAGCTCGGCAGAGTGGGGAGGGAAAATGGGGTTTGTGGTTGGGGGAGCTGTGTGAGGTGCTGGCAGGGGCGGCAGCAGCCCCCACCTGCAGCTCGTGGACCTCGGGCTGGGCAGGGGCCACGTGGCCCTGAGTGTTTGGCACCAGTGGATGGGATATTCTGACCTTGAGGTTTGCAGGGTCACCCCCTCTGCAGCACCCCAGCGTGGTGCCAAGGGAGCCCTGGTGCTGGTGTGGCACCTGCACCGCGGTGTCCTGGCATGCACCAGCTCATGGAGTGAGGGATGCTATGAACCTGCTGGAGGCTCCCTGGGGAATGAGGTGGCACTTGGGGGTGATTGTGGGTGCTGACAGATGTGATGGTGCCCCAAAGCCTGGGCGTTGCCCCGGGGGAAGCTCTGCAGTGGGTGGGTGCTGTGAGACCCCGTGGGGTTGGCATGTGGTGCCAGGGACCAGGGACCCTCTGCCGGCTGGGGGGACCTTGGATGGCCCTGGGAAAGGGGTGCAGGGGGTGTTTCACAGTCCTGGTCCAGCCTTGCCTCATAAACCCAAAATTATTGCAGGAACAAGGGCTGGGGGCAGCGTGTTAACGAGCTGCAGGGCGACCAATCCCCCTGCCTCAGTTTCCCCAACCCGCACCGTGCCGTGCCGGGGAGACTCAGCAGGTTTGGGTTCGTTCCCTCCCCGTTCTGCACTCGGGGCGCTGGGAGCAGGGCCTGGAGAGTTAACACCAGCCACGCCAGCCCTTGGCCGCCGGCACATGCTCTGCCCGGCCCTGAACCGCCGCCAGCTCCCGCTCCGGCAACAACAGCCCCCATTGTGTGCCAGCCGCCCGCGCCAGCACCCAGCTGCCGCCCGGCCGAGGGTGCAGCGCTGGGGCCACAAGTGGACTTTGTATCCCCGCTCGGGGCTGCTGGGTGGTGCGTTGCTTTTTTTTTTTTTCTCTGCTTTTTTTTTTTTTTTTTTTTAATAGGAAGCAAGGAAAACAGGGCGTTCAGCTCCCGGCGTTTCGCCCAGCCCGCTCTGCAGAGAGCCAGCAGGAAAATATTTTTTTAAAGACAATTGCTTGGCTCTTTTTGCCTTTTATTTTGCTTGCTTTTTTTTTTTACTTTTATTTTTCTTTTTTTTTGCCTTTTATTTTCCCTTTTTCTGCTTTTTATTTTCCCTTTTTTCACCTTTTATTTTCCTTTTTTCACCTTTTATTTTCCTTTTTTCATCTTTTATTTTCCTCTTTTTTTTTTTTTTTTACTTTTCCCCCACTTTTTTCCACCTTCCCTCCCCCCCCCCTTTTCCACTTTTTTTTTTTTTTCTTTTTTCTCCCCTTTTTTTCTTGCTTCCTGGGTCTCTCCCTACCACAGCTGCGGATTCATGGCCTCAGAGGGGCTGTGTTTACCCAAGTGGCACCATGTTTGTCACCGGGGCTTGCTCCGGTGTCTAAATATGTGGCGGGAAGCACGTGACAGCGGGAGCAAACATCCTCTGCTGGCTGCCAGTTCCAGGGCTGTTCCTTCTCCCATAGGATTGGGGCTGAAGCCTCCCAGCTGCTGCACCCAAATGCTGCCTCGGGGCTCAGCCCAAGCCTCCAGCTGTTTTGGGGTGAAGAAGGAGGTCCGTGGTCCCCACCCCAGGCTGCCTCCAGGGGCCTAAGGCAGGATCTGTCCCCGCTGGCTCATTCCCATGGAGCTGCAGGAGAATCACCACGTCCCTCCACGTTACAAGTGGGGAAACTGAGGCACAGCTCCGAGCTGGCAGGAACAGATGAGACCCATGGGGGAGGATTTTCCTGCTGGATCCTGACTCTCTTTAAACCAACGTTTTGGTGCCTTTCATGGTGAAGGCAGTTGCCGTGGCAGAGGTCAGGGGTCTTGCACCCCACTCCTGGCTCCCGTGGCACTTTGCCCACAGGTCAGGGAGTGCTGCATAGGTGAACCCTGTTTCAGGAACATTCCCTGGCTGAGCTCTGGGGGCACTGGGGAAAGGGCCCAGCCCAGGTGTGCAGGCAGGGATCCGGCAGCTCAGACCCGCCGGGCCCCGCAGGCACTCACCGAAATGCCCGCGCTGGCACTCCCCACCTGCCCGGGCATCCTGGCTGTGCTCCCGGAGCGGGAAGGAGGGGGAAGGCAGCGTCACAGGCTGGGAAAGCCGAGCCAAATCTCAGCCCAGTGATAATGTTGAACATTGATTTCTGTATTCCCCTTCCTCCGGCCTGGCAGGACTGTGGGGTGTGTGGAGCCAACGGCTCCTGCAGCCGGAGCCTCCGTCGCGGGGGATCCTGCATCTAGGTGTCCCTGTATCCATGTGTCCCTGCCAGCCCTGAGGCCTGGGCCTGCCCAGGGGGGCTTGGAGGCAGAAAGAGCCTCCAAATAAAGGGTATTTTGGAGGAATGGAGCATCATTCCTGAATTCAGGGTTTCTTTGCACCTCTGGATGCTCTGCCGGGACAGCATGTGCCAAACTGTATTCCTAATCCCAACCCTGCCTGCAGACTCAGCCAGGCCCCTGACACCTCAACACCCCCAACACCCCCAGACCCCCCCCCACTGCACCCTGAGATGGGAGTGGGGCCATGGGGAGCACAGTGGGGCCCCAAAATGTCTCAGAAATGAGGGATTGAGTCACATCCCCAAATCCCCAGGGAGGACCCTGCACCCTCAGCCTCCCACATGGAGCATTCCTGGCTGTGGGACTGGGTCTCTCTAGTCCAGTGAACCTCAGACCTGCCAAGGTGCTGGTGCAGGTGCCACCCTGCTCCTGCCACATCCTTCCTCTGGCCATGGAGGTGCCCCAGTGGCAGTGGCAGCCCCCAGCAGCCCTGCAGCCCCATAAACCCAGCTCCAGCCTCGGAACTGGGAAGTCTGTCTCGAAACCAGTCCGACTAGAATAACTGGGAAGGCAACTGTGGTTTCTTTTCAGGAAAAAAAAGAGATCTCGAAAAAGAACTGAAACTGTTTTCATTTGGACAAAAATATTCCTAGACATTTTTCCACATTTTGCCAGCGAGCAAGAGCATTTGCTTTTCATTTTTCAATGGAAACCCAGAGAAAAGTAATTGAAAATGATGTTTTCCCTGAGAACGAAAAAAAAAAGGCAATTACTGCTAAAAATCCATTTTGGTACAAACAAAGCAACTTGGTGAAAGAAAACCCTCCCCAAACCGGGCCTGGCCTGTGCTGACACGGTTCCCCCCGAGCTCTGGTCCCGCCTGGTGCCGCGCTGTGGGCCGGCCAAGGGCCGCTGGTTGTCCTGGCTCCCTTGGGTCCGGAATGGCCGGGAGCTGGGAACGGCCAGGAGCCAGGGACCGGCCTGACAGTGGGAGTGGGATGCAGCAGGACACCCCCACCACGTCCCACCACGTCCCACCACGTCCCACCGCGTCCCCGGCGCGTCCCCCGCAGCCCGCCTCGCATTTTGGAGCGGGGTGTGAAGCAAACATGAGACGACCTCAAACACTCGGTCCCATGGTGCTTTTTGGAATAGTGATAATTAAATTCAGACTTTTTTCCTTTCAAAATGCCCTGGAAAAATCCAATCACTTTGCAAATCAAAATAAGCATTTCCAATTAATCCTCTAACTTGAACCACATGGCTTTTAGGGAACGCGGTTGCACTCTGCTGAGACGCTATTTTTAAACCGGTGACGGCTCCGGCGATGTTCCGAGCGTGCTGCAGGCAGGCACGGCACGGCCCAGCCCGCCAGGAGCTGCCCGAGGGAGCTCAGGGGCACCTCGTCCCCGTCCCCCAGGTGTGCCAACGCTGCCCCACGGCAGGTGACAGCTTGTGCTGAACGCCCGGTGGTTGCAGGGACGTGGGTTGAGGCTTTCTGAGTTCAGCTTTCCTTCTCTGGCAGTCGTGGCCATCATTGTGGAGGTGGTGGCCACAACTCTGCTCCCCCCAGGCAAGGGGTCCCGGCACCAGCACCCCCAAATAACTCCCCCGGGGGCTGAGGCTGCGCAAACTCATCACAGGCCAGCTGAGCACCAGGGCTGTGCCAGGGACAAGGGTGATCGGGGGGGGGGGGGGGGGAGTGCAATGCCCATTCACAGAGGAAGGATGAGGACATTAAGACCTCCCCAAAAATCCCCTCCCAGGTCACTGCAGAGGTCCTGCCAACCGGGAAAGCCTTGCTTGCGAGGCTGCCGTGCCTGGCACTGCTCCCAGTTGTGCCAGTGGGAGGAACTGGTGGTACACTGGGCCACCCCTCCCCCTTGACACCTCTCTTGTCCCGGGGACAGGAACCTCCAGGTGACCCGTGGCGGGTGAGGGCACCCGGGTGAGCCGTGGGGTCAGCTCCCGTGTCCTGGTCCCTGTCCCTGCCCCCCCAGCAGTGGCATTTCCAGGGCCCCTCCGCGGCGGTGCCAAGGCGGTGCCGAGCGGTGCCAGCTGCCACCCGCCGGGCCCGGGGGGTTATTTTTAGCCCTGGCTGGGGATTTGGGTGCTAAGCAGCCGGCACCTCACAAGCTGATTTGAGCACTAAGCTGAAAAGCTGGGGACGTGGCCAAGGCAGGCGCGGATCTGGCCCTGGCCCCCACCTGCCCCCGGTGCTGGGGGAAGGGGCACCCGAGCCCTCCAGGGAAGAGCGGCTCCTTGGTGAGTCTGGGGTGCTCTGGGGTGGCACCACCCTTCCCTCTGCCTGTGCCCATCACCCCCCAGCAGCCAGGGGTGCAGAGGGGTAGTGCCATGGGGGAATGGGGGTGTTGGATCCCCTCCAGGCCGCAGGGGCTGGCGCTGGGAAGCGCCGCCGTGGGCAGGGCGAGGCGGGAGCCATCCCCAGCCAAAGTCAACTCAGCCATCGCCGTTCCCAGGCTCCATGTGCTGATGGGTGCCCCGGTGCCCGGGGCCTGGGCAAGTGGGGTGTTATCCACCCCTCCCCCCCAAATCCTCCTCTTCCTCACACGTGCGCTCCTGCACGTGTTTTTCCCCTGGGACTGTTTTGGGCGCAGCCAGAAGCCTGCAGCATCCCCTCTCCTCAGGGGCTGAGCCTGGCTTTGGCACTGCTTTGGGTACTGAGCCAACTCCTAGAGCTGGGGCCGTGGGGATACCTGGGGCCCAGTTCACCCCACTGTGAGGATTGGAGCACCCACATCATCTGTGCAGGGGGAAATTCGGGCGCTGAGCAACTCTGGGAGCTGCGGCAAAGGGGGGACGGTGGAGCCAGACACTGGAGCACTGAGAGCACCCCCCTGGCCTCAGCTCAAGCTGCCCCAATCTTTGTGTTGTGCCCCCCCAACCAGCTCCTCACTGGTCTCATGACCTCCTGTCCATGCCTTGTCCTCCTGCCCCCCATGCTGTCCCCACTGGGGTCCCCAGTGGCCAGGCTGGTTGTGATGGAGCCATTCCCTTGGGGACACCCAGTGCAGTGACAAGCTGGGATGGCACATCACAGCAGGTGAGTGGCAGAGGTGACTTGGGCCCATCCCACCGTCCCCCCTCACCAGCTCCAGGGTGGTGCCCGCTGCTCACAGAGCCCACAGCCTCCCCTCCATGCCAGTTGGCTGCCAGCCCTGCCTGGCACCGGCACCTGCCCGCTCCTGCCCGCACACGCCAGCGGCAGAGCCCGGCCCAGCCCCGGCGTGCTCAGCACCTGCGCCAAGGAGCACAGCCTGACCCTGCCGCGGCGGTGCCGACACCGAGTCTGGCCCCGCACGTAACACTTTGCTCTTGCACCGGTGACGGGTTTATCGCCCACGGCGCGGCCCGTGGCACCCGGCACCCTGCCGTGCCCGGGGACGGGCAGCATGGATCCAGCCAGCTCCTCTCCCACTCCCAAGGGAGCCGCCAGCATCTCCGGCTGCGCCTGGGCCGGTGGGTGTTTGGCAGACGGGTGCGGAGGCGGCACTCAGCACTGTACCTGTGCCAAGCAGGCGGCTCCGAAACGCTGCCGGTGCCAGCGGGGCATGGCTGGACCCCAGGAGTGCCCGGGGCTCCCAGCAGAGCTGACGGGGGATGAGAACGGGGTACCAGCCCCAGCCCTGGGGGAGAAGGGCCCTTCCCTGGGGCTGCCAGGGGCAGGGTTAGGGCTGTTCTGCGGGAGGAAGGAGGCGGCAGCGCCCGGCCCTGCCGAGTGGGCTCCCCAAGCTGCTTGCCGTTCATTTTGGAGCTTATTAAGAGCTGGGTTTTGTCAATAAGGCACCATGTAAAGCACATTGTTGTCTCTTAGCAACCTTGACTGGTTTAAGAAGAATTTTGTTTGGTTTTTCTTTGGGAATATAGAAGAAATGCACCAGGAAGCGGCTGCGCCAGCCGGGTTCATCCGGGAGCACCCGCTCTCCCGCACGAGTCGGCGGCACAGCACAATGGCTTGGCCCCAGCTCCAGCCCCAGCTCCCGGCGAGCCAGGCCTGCTCCCAGTTACAAAATGGGAGCACAGGGATGACTGGGAGGCTGCCGGGGGGAGGACACAGATCTGGGGATGGCAACGCTGGTGATGGGGAGATTGCCAGGCTATGCCAGACCCCTCTGGTCAGCCTGCAGGGAGGTGGGGAGGGTGTGGAGGGATCCTGTACCTGGCGTGAGGACAGGAGAGAGCCTTGACCATGTCCCACTGCCACCCATGACCCCAGCCCTGTCCCTGCACAGGAGCTGTTGGGGTGCAATGGCCAAGGGCACCAGGCAGGAGGTGGCAGAACCACGGGTCCCCCGGTCCTGCCCAAGTGGGGTCAGGATGGATGGGGACAGGGCTCCCACCACATCCCTGCCCAGGCTGTACTGGGATAACTGAGCCCCAGTTTTGCCCTCTGCGTGGTGCTGGAGCTGGTTAATGGCAAACAGCACCCGGGAGCATTAACCGAAGCGGGGGAGGGAAGGGGGGGTACAAACAGGCACTGAGGGTGAATCTGCAACCGCAGGAAGTCAGTTATTAATTCGAGGGAGAAGTTTTGCCCCTTGATTTACTGTCATCAGGCCTTTATGTAACGGCGGGGAAAGGGTGGGTGATGCCGTGGGGAGGGGGCAGTCCCCCCACCCCCCATGCCCCTTCAGCTGCTCCCTGAGCCCCCCCACGTGAAGGGAGAAGGGGGTCAGGGGGGACCCTGTCAGCTCAGCGTGCCACCGTGTGCTGGGGGGCCAGGGGGGCCCTAAGAGCATCCTGTGCCCTCCCCGTGGGACTTGCCCCCCCTCCCCTTCCTTCCCAGTTCTCAGCCTGGGCCCCGTCAGGCTGTTGACACGACTGGGGCCTCGTGTCCTCATGTCACCTCCTGGGTCGGGGGACAGGAGCTGGCAGAGCGGCTGCTGCCTGTGTGGTACCAGCACGCAAACCTGGGGGTGTTTGTGCACGGATGTGCTGGCACACGTGGATGGAAGTGCACGTGTGACCACGTGGGCACGTGCACATGCCTGTGCATGTGCAGCCACATGTGTGCACACACACACATCAGCGTGCTTGCATGCACATTTACACACGTGTGCACACATGTTGAACGCACAGAGGTGGGCACATGTGCATTGCTGTTCCCCCAGCACACGGCACGGGCACCACCACGGGCACACTGAGGAACATGTGTGCACACACAGCTCTGTGGCAGGGGGGCACGCAGGGTGTGGGACCCACAGCAGCCCTGTGGCAGAGGACACGTGGGGTACTGGGGGACACGGCAGCCCTGTGGCAGGGGGACACACTGAGTGCCAGGGAACATGGCAAACCCATGGCAAGGGGACAGGACCCATGGCAGCCCTGTGGCCAGTGACACGTAGGGTGCCAGCGGGCATAGCATCCCTGTGGCAGGGGACACTTGGCGTGCCAGGACCCACAGCAGCTCTGTGGCAGGGGACACACGGGGTGCTGGGGGACACGGCAGCCCTCGGTGCCGGCTGGCGGGCGGCCCGGGCGGGAGAGGGCCGGGGGATGCACCACTCCCCCGCCTTCAATTGGCTGAGCGGTAAATAAATAAAAGGGAATTAAATAAATAGAGGCGAGTCGGTTTATATAATCGCTGGTACAGTTTGTCCTGAACCTCTGCACGGATTAGAGAGCTGGCACCGGCCGTGGGTCATTAGCAGCTGGGCTGAGCCCCCCCAGGGCGGCCACCCCGGCCCCGCCAGCGGCCCCCAGCCTTGCCCCCTATTTACCTACCCGGGTACTTTTTAACGAGGAACCTTGGGAAGGGCTGTGCACGCGTGTGCACGTGTGTGTGAGCGCCTGTGGGGGGGTGTGTGCGTGTGTGTGCTCTGCACACGTGCATGGGAGGGCACACAGGTGTGTGCAGGCACCTGCCTGGGCCCAGGTGTGCCAGGGCAGGTTGGTGTGTGTGTTCAAGGTGCTGCGAGCGTGTGTGTGCCTGCATGTGTGTGTGTGTCTGTGTCCTTTGTGTGTGTGCATGTGTGTGTGCACTGGTGTGCGTGTTTGTGTGTGTGT
>NW_020885037.1:255042-298525 GCF_003945725.1 Corapipo altera
CGTGTTTGTGTGTGTGTCTGTGCGTGTTTTCAAGGTGCATAAGCCTCTGTGTGCACACGTGTGCTTGTGGGTGTGCACGTGTGTGTGTGTGTGTGTGTGCAATGGGGTGTACAACACAGGGGTGTGCACATGTGTCCGTACATCTCTGTGTGTGTGCGTGTTTTCAAGGTGTGCAATCCTCCATGTGTGCACACATGTGCTTGTGGGAGTGCATGTGTGTGTATGTGTGTGTTCATCTGTGTGTGTGCATGTTTTCGAGGTGTATGCAAATGGGTACTCGTGGTGTGCACGTGTGTGTGTGTGTGTGCATGTGCAGGAGTGTGCACACGTGTGTACATCCACATGTATTCACAAGTATTCCAATGTGTTTGGAAGCCAGCACACATATGTGCCTCCGTGTGTGGTGTGCATGTGCACGTGTGTGTGTGTGTGTGTGTGTGTGCAGAAGCATGTGTGAGCTGGGGTGGGAGGGGAGCCCCCTCACGCCGTGGCACCCAGGGGAGGAGGTGACACCGTGCCAGGACACACTGGGTGCCAGCTGACCAGGACCCCCATGTTCTGCCGCACCCTGAACCAAACACCTCCACACCCCGGCCCCAAACCTTGACCATCCACAGCTTCTGCAAATCGCCCCGTGGGGACACGGCGGAGCGGCCAGCGGGGACCCCGGGTGTGCCTGGGCTCAGCCCGGGCTGTCCCCGCAGCGCCCCCGGGGTGCCCCGAGGGACGCGGCTGCGCTGCCCCCCGGTGTCGGGGCTCAGTGTGCCCGTGTCTGTGCCCGTGCCCGTTCCCGTGCTGATGTCGGTGCCCATGCCCGTGTCGGTGCCGGTGCCCCTTTCCCTTCCCCTGCCCGTGTCGGTGCCGCTGCCCGTGTCGGTCCCGGTTCCCGCTCCCGTGCCCGTTCCCGCTCCCGTGCCCGTTACCGTTGCCGTGCCGGTGCCGGTGCCCGAGCGCGCTCTTCTGCTGCCATCTAGTGCTCGCCCACGGGCGAGGCCCGGCCGGGCCGCAGGGCGCCCTTCACTCGTGGCCTCCGGCCCCCTCGGCCCGGGCAGTGCCCCGGCTCTGGCTGCCCTGGGGAAGCCGCCTGAGACCTGGGGAACCCGGGCACCCCGGTGCTGTCTTTGGGGATGTACTGGTGGGCTGGGACCCCCTGGCTCTGGGCCCTGAGTTGGTGGGGAGTCCTTGCCTCCGGGGAGACCAGGAGTAGCATTTTCCTGGGAAACTGGGGGGGAACAGTCTTTTCTTGTATAGAACCTACAGAACCACCCCGGGGAAGGGGCCAATGACACAGGATGCTGAGATGACACCTGGATACCCAGTCACCTCCTCCCCCAAAGCCACCCCCCCTCTCACCTGGCACAGCCCATGGTGGGGTTGCAGGATCAGAGTTTTACCCACCAGTGACCGTCCCAGTGCCCTTTGTCCCTGTAAGGGACAGTGCTGTGGAAGGGCCACAACGCTGCCTGGGACCTGTGCCACAGGTGGCACCAACCCTGGGCAGCACCGGGCACCTCATCACCACTGCAGTGGTGAAGGGCTGACCTACAGACCCCAGCACAGTTGGCCCTGACGGAGCTGTTCCATGTAGGATGCTGGCGAGCAGCTTTCCTGCCTCCCTCCTGAGGCAGGAGATGGATGGACAGCCTCGCCCTGCGCTCGATACCTGCTGACTCAGGGCCTTGTGCGCCAGCACGGACGGATCCACCCTCTGCATCCTGCCGGGGCTCGGCAGTGAATCGGCTGTGCCGGAGCCAGCAGAGCCCACGGAACACTCCTGTGCGGATCCTGGCTCTGCCCTGCCAGGAGGGGCTGATCGATGGGGTGTCAGCAGAGATCCAGGCTCCTTGGGGCTCTGCTCAGGGACGTCTCGGCAGGAGATGCCGCAGAGGTATTTTTAGCCACGTAATTCATAGCTACCTCCAGCCTGATTAATTTTTTTCTCCCTTGGTCAATCCATCACACCCTTCCCCTGTGGATGGATGTGCACCAGGTGCTGGGGGTGCTGGGAGGGGCTGAGGCAAAGCCTGGACACCAGGTCCCTCTGCATCAGCTTCATTTGCTCCTGTTTTCCATGGGGTGACACAAAACACCTGTATGGGGGAACCCAAACGCTGAGAACCCCTCCCCATCTCAGGTGCCCCCCAGCTGGGCAGGGTGGGTACAGCAATGAGCTGCAACCTGTGGGGCAGAATTGGTGCTGGCAGTGTGTGTTGAACCCAGACCAGCTCCCAGGATTGTCTAACCTTTCCCAGGGTACTTTCCCAGCGATAGATCCCAAAATGGGAGCCAGGGGGAGGCTGCAGCATCCCACATCTGTCATCTCTGGTGAAAGCATCTCCACTCAGGCCTGATTCAGCAAAACAGTGTTCTTCCAAGTGCTGCTGCTCCCAGGATGAAGACAGACAGTCCTGGGGGCTGCTGGCACCTCCCAGGGGTGTGGGCACAGAAGGTGGATTCCCAAAATGTTTTGGGGGTTGGTACTAGGCAGCTGATGTACTTCTTGCCTCAGTGGGCTGATGAAGCTCAAAGGACGGGTCCGATTTGGGATTTGGGGTCCCATTTCTGTTTGCAGCCACCCCTCTCCCCAACCCTCCTAAACTCTGCGAGCACCATGGCACCACCTGCCCCGGAGAGACCTGATTGCCCCATGGGACATCCAGCAGTGGGACCACCCTGACACCCCCCAGAGGCCTTGGGCTCCTGCCAGTCCCTCTTCCGGCCGGCTGAGCGTCACCCACCGCCCCCATGTCCTGGCACGACCCGGCTTCCCTGCGCCAGTGGCTGCGGGGGCTGCCTCAAAGGCCCAATTTTCTTGCTCTGAAGCCCCGGCTCTGTTCGGCGTCGGGCAGGGCACCAGGGTGCTGGGGCAGCGTGGGTGCTCCCAAGGGAAGGGGCACCGCGTTCCCGCTGGGCACAGGGGCCGCCAGTGCCCCCCAACCTCCAGCCCTTTGATTCCAGCCCAGCCTCTTGCCCTGGAAATGGCAGCTGCCCACGGTGGGGTTGTGCAGGGCAGGGTCTGGTCTCCTGTCCCTGTGCTCCGTGCCCGAGCCACAGTGGAGCTGGCACGATGCCAGGCACCATCCCTGCACGGGGAGGGGGACACCTGAGTGTCCATGGGGTTTGTCCCCCTCTGAGCTCTCTGTGCTGGTCACAGATGGGTTTTTGGGGTTCCCCCACAAGCCACAGTTACAGCAATGGCAGTGGCTTGTGCTTCCCAGCAGGAATCTGCTCAGCCTGTCTGCTTCCCAGTAATCCCAGCAATCCCAGCATGGGAGACTTGTGAGGTGCTTTGGGAGCTTGGGGACTTGCATTCCCTGTCTCAAGCTCTCACTGTGAAGCTGTGGAGAGATTCCTCTCCTTCCCAAAACCAGCCCAGGGTTGTACCCAAACCAGTCTTTAAATCCAGTTTAAGGTGATCCCCAGCTCCAGTCCTTGAGCCAGGGCAGGTGCTGAGGGACAGACAGAGAGACAGACACTCAGACCCCCTCTCAGGTACCACCCCAAGGACAGGGGCTGGAGGGGTTGGATAGGGTTGGCAGAGGTTGGATGGGGCTCACACCAGCAGAGACCCTCACAGCCAAGCAGGGAGATGCTGTTCCCTGCCAGCAGCAGGGTTTTCTCCAAGAACACTCCTGAGAGCAAAGCACCCATGGTTAGCTGGGCCAACTACATCCCAGCCTGGTGTCCCAGGGCAAGGCCAAGATCAACAGGAAGGAACAGAAATCCAATAGGACCCCCAGAAACAGGGAAACAACCTGACCAAACGCATACGGGTGAGCAGGTTCTATCCTAGCCCTCCCCTCCCTGGTCCCAACCAGGGCTGTGACACAGCCTCCCCCTCCTTGGCCCCAGGTCCTTCTTTTGCCCACAATCAACGCCTCCCCCTTCCAAAATCAAGCGTCAGAGACCCAACCCTGTGCCCCCGACCGGCCGCCCTCACTCACCATCCACCAGGTCTTGCCCCTCATGTCGTAGCACAGCTGCCACCTCACCGAGCCCCCGGCCACTGGTGCAGCCACTGTGCCTGGCACCTCCATCCCTTCCGGCTACTCCAGGAGATGGCTGGCATGGTGCCCCACTCCCGGTGCCATTGCAGACCCCTCTGCCCCCAGAAGCACCCAGAGCAGCCGCAAGCCCTGGGAAAAAGCAGCTGGATAGAGGCGAGGAATAATCCCAGTCTGGGAGTTCCTGGGCTGCCCCCGGGGAGGCGGGTCGGCTGCTCTGGGTGGGCTGGTGGGTGGTCACTGCCGGGCAGAGGCTGTGCCAGCGGCTGGGCATGGCAGAGGGACAGCGCCCACGTCAGTGGGACAGAGGGATCCCAGTGGGTGGGACAGCAAAGGGACGTGAGGGATCTCCGAGGATTTGGGAGTTGCTTTGGGTTTGTCTTCCCAGGAAGAGGCTGCTGCAGGCACCACCTACAACATGCCAGGGATCCCCGAAAGCAAATACATCCCTGGGTGGGTGATGGGCTCCTGTGTGACCCCTTCCAGCACTGTCCCAGGTACCCCAACACGTGCACTCAGCTGGGGGGCCCTTCTCCCCTCTGGCTCTGTGGAAACTCAGTCATGAAGTTGGGTATGTGGGAATCTGACCCAAGAACATGGGGGAGCTGGGTACAGGACACCCTGCAGGGGCTGATCTCTGCTCCCAGTGCAGGGGCAGGATCTGGTCCCTGGGGAAAAGCAATGGGCACCCCCAGCCCTGTCACCCTGCCTTGGTCCCAGCGTGACCAGGCCCTGAGGAGGTTGGAGGCTCACGGGAGGTGACATCCTTCAGGCCCCACTGCTGCCATGCATGCTCTGGGGGTCCCCGAAGGATCCCAATGCATCCAGCCCCCTTCCCCTGTGAGCCTACTCCCTGCTCCCCACCTGGGGATGAGCTGTCCCGAATTTTGGCTCTGCCTCAGGGAATTCTGACCTCCAGCAAGCACTTGGGGCTGTCAGTTGTCCATGTCACCGTGTCCATTTAGCAGTCACCCTCCCAGGAACTGTCTGGAGTATTGGGGGTCATGGGCTGATCACCCCCCTGTGTGACTGAACTGCTGGTTCTGGCTTTGTTATCCTCTGGAACAGTTGGATCTTTCCTGGTGCTGCCTGATGGGACAAATTGGTCCCTGCTGATGCCCTGCCTTCCCCCTGTGCCCCCTGTCTGCCCTCCTGCAGGTTTTTCAAACCCAGGGTTTTGGTGTGGGGACTGAGGAGGTTTGATGGTTTTATTTTGGCTTTCAAAGCACAGGAGTCATGGGAGAAGCTGGTTTTATGCTGAGCTGGAGATTTGATGACATTTGGAGATATTTAGACAAGAAAATTTTGGGGATGATGCCATCCTGCTACCTGGGGTCTAGGGGCTTGGGCACCACGATGGACCAGTGTGGATGTGGGGATGGGTGAAACGGCTGTGTGGGAAGGAAAGCACCACAAGGGGCAGGTTGCAGGAATTCAGCTCCTGGAAATAATTAATTTCAAGACACGGAGATTGCTTCCTGACTTTTTTTTTTTTAAGCTTATTTTTGATCAAAAGCCAGGCCTCTTTTTGGGAAAGAACGCTGGATTTCTCATGAACATTTCCCCCTTCCAATAAGACTATTTTTCATCCAAACAAGGGTTTGGGGCATAAAATAAACCCAAAGTTGAGCTGTGGGAGCAGCTCAGTGTGGGGTGCCAGGGTGGGAGGGGAGCTGCTTTGTGGTGTGGGCAGTGGACGTGGCATCAAGCAGCAGTGAGTGCAGGCCCCTCGGTGGGGTGGGTGTCAGATGGATTGAGCTAAATGAGGAAAATCTTCCTAACTGGAATCTTCCAGAATTGCTGTTTGGCTTGGAAAGGGTGGTTTTCAGGCAGTGTGTGATAATGTGAGCGTGTGTCTGTGTGTGGACAAACAGAAACATGTGCGTGCGTGCGTGTGTGTGTGTGTCCCACATGTGTGCGTGCCTGTACATATCCCACATGTGTGTATGTGTGTCCTGCATGTGTGTGTGTGTGTATGTGTCCCGTGTGTGTATCTGTGTCCCACATGTGTGTGTGTGCATGTATGTGGCCCACGTGTGTGTGTGTGTCCCACATGTGTGTGTGTGTACATGTCCCACATGTGTGTGTATGTACATGTCCCACATGTGTGTGTGCATGTACATGGCCCACGTGTATGTGTGTATGTCCCACATGTGTGTGTGTATGTGTCCCACATACGTTTTTGTGTGTGCACATGTCCCACATATGTGCGTGTGTCCCACGTGTGTGCATGCATGTACATGTCCCACATGTGTGTGCATGTACGTTTCCCACATGTGTGTGTGCGTGCGTGTGTCACACATGTGTGTGTGTTCATGTAAGTGGCTCACGTGTAAGTGTGTGTCCCACATATGTGTGCATGTATGTGTCTCCCACATGTGTGTGTGTGTCTCCCACATGTGTGTGTGTATGTGCGTCCCACATGTGTGTGTGTATGTGTGTCCCACACGTGTGCGTGCGTGTACATATCCCACACGTGTGTCAGCACATGCAGACGATGTGCTGACAGTGAGCAGAGGAGACACATCCTGCTCGAAGCAGGGCTGTGCTGCCCTGGGGCTGCGGCACTGGGAGGAGGAGATGCCACAAGACAGCAATCAAAAGTACATCGAGAGGCCCTGGAGGGGTTGGGAAGGGCCTGGCACGTCCCTGGCTGCAAGGAGGGACTCTTTGGGGATCTGGGGGGACCCTGAACCTCTTGCAGCCCTGCCAGGATGGTGTTCGTGAGGGTGGGTGCTGTGGGAAGTGGCATGTGGCAGGGGTGGGGGTGCCATGCAGTCCTGATCCATTGCCATGGGCATTGCTCTGGCTTCGTGGGAGTCTGGAAGTGCTTTCACATGCAGCAGGAGGCAGAACGGGGGTGAGAGCCTCACAGAGTGGCAAGGGGAGGGAAGGTGGCCCTAGTGCTGGTCGCCATGCCCAGTGTTGGCACCCACCCTGGCATGGGCCTGCTCTGCCATCCCTAGGGCAGGGCTGCTGGGAAGCAGAGAGTCAGGAAGCAGAGAGCCAGGGGAATGGATGTGGTAGGGAAGGGGCTGGGGCTGAGCCAGCTGCTCCACCACAGGAGGGTCCTGCCTTGGCCTTTCTGCATTGCCCAGGATGATCCCATCTCCTCTGGCTCATCATTCATCCCTTGGTGCAATGCCCAGCATTCTGTGCCTCAGTTTCCCTGGCAGGCAGGGCTCTACCCACCACACCAACTCCTGGGGTGTCCCCACAGTGTCCCCCCAGTGCCTCATCCCTGCAGGAGGGAGGGAGCTGGCAGTGATGCTGCTCCCAGCCTGGCTCCCTGAGCCTCCCTGCTGGGTCACCCTGGCTGGGCTGTCACCTCAGGAGGGTCTGTGTGTGCAGGGACAGGGTGGGTGTGCACAGCCCTGTGCTGCTGTGCTGTGTGTGCACAGATAGGTGTGCACAGGGGTCTGAGAACACACCAGGTGTGCACAACAGGGTCTGTGCACACACACACACACACACACACACCCCCCGAGGCAAGAAGGGAGGCAGACGGGGACAGGAGGAAACCCTGACTGAGTTCATGTCCCCAGTGATGGAATTGGAGGTCTCTGCTTTAACCCCCACCCGGGACCCCTCCCATGAGGGTCAGTATGTGGAGCTGGGGTGTTGATCCCTGCCTGGGACTGTGGAGGCTTCTCCTGCCCCCAAGCCAGGATCTGCCCAGATTTGAGCATCTCTTCTGGATGTGTCATTTGGAGGCCGAGATGAGAGAGGGAACTGTCTTGAGGAGTGACAATGACAGCATGCCCCCACCTGCTCAGACCCTTCTCTGAACAGGCACAGCCCCCCTGGGGGCTGCAAACCCCCCATGCCTGGTGGGGGAACAAGCTAAATGATGCACCCCAAAACGACCCCCCTTTTTAGGGCTGTGCAGGTAGGGCAGAGATCCCCAAGGCTGCACAAGCCAGATGATACCCCCTCCCAGGGGCAAGGTACGACAGCTCCCAGAGGCTGTACAAGCCAGACAGCCCCCGGTGCAGGGTGGGCAGCACAGATCCCATCGAAGCTGTATGAGCCAGATAACATTCCCCTCTCAGGGGCAAGGAGAGCATGTGAGACCCCCGAGGCTGTACAAGCCACACACTCTCCTGTGCACGGTTGGCAGGACAGATCCCACTCCCCAGATAGACTCCCCTCTCCTCCCCATTGCACGACAGCCCCCCAAGTCTGTACGAGCCAGATGACATCCTCCTCCCAGGGGCAAGGAAGGCACGACAGCCCCCCAAGGCTGTACAAGCCAGACGACCCCCCCTGTCAGGGGCAAAGAGAGCACGAAAGACCCCCTGAGGCTATACAAGCCTCCGGTGCAGGTTGGGCAGGACAGCTCCCATCCCCCGGCTAGACAACCCCCCCACTACACGACAGCCCCCCGAGGCTGTACAAGCCAGACACCCCCCGGTGCAGGGTGGGCAGCACAGATCCCACCCCCCGGACAGCCCCCCTTCCCCATCGCACGACAGGCCCCCGAGCTCCTCTACAAACCAGGTGACACCCCCTTCCAGGGGCCAGGAGAGCACGACAGACCCCCGGCAAGCCAGACAGCCCCTGCGGCAGGGTGGGCAGCACAGATCCCATCGGCCCTCGAGGCTGTACAAGGCAGACACCCCCCGTGGGAAGGGTGGGCAGCACAGATCCCCCACCCCGGCCAGACATCACGCCGCCCCCGATTTGTGCAGGATCGCCTCCCTGCCCTTCCGCAGGGGCTGTGACATCTCATCGGTTCTCCCCGCGCTCTGTGCCGGGCACAGCCTGAGACCCTCCGGACCCCCCGGGACCCCCCGGGACCCCCCGGGACCCCCCAAGACCCCCCTCCCCTCCCGTCCCCTCCCCGCCCCGCCCGGCGGGGGTCCCGGCGGGGGGCGTGGCCGCGGGCGGGGGCGGCGGTGACGTCAGGCGCTGTCCGCGGTGCTGAGGGAGGGAAGATGGCGGCGCGCTAGAGCCGGGCGGCGGCCGCGCCCCCCGCGCCCCCCGCGCCCCCCGCCGCCACCGCCAACATGTCGCTGCTCTGCGTCGGAGGTACCGGGAGGACACGGCGGGCGACGCGGGGGGGGGGACGGGGCGCGGGGATGGCGGGCGGGGGGGAGCGCCCCGCTCCCCCTCTGTGCGCGGGGGGGGGGCTGGAGTGTCTGGAGTGGTGTGAGGGGGGGAGGCGGCGGGGAGGTTGTGGGGGGGAAGGGGGGTCGTGGGAACGGCTCCGTTCACGAGGACCCGGCGCGTGGTGGATTTTATGAATGAACCGGCGGGGGCGCGCGCGGCAGCCCCGGAGCGGGGGGTGTGGGCGCGCCCTGCCCCGCACGGGGCTCCCCCCGGGCAATCCCCCGGCTTCCTCCCCACCGGGGAGACCACCGGGGACGGGGCTCCCCCGTAACCTCCCCTGGCTCCCCTCCCGCATCCCGATCCGCCGTGGGGAGGGGTCTCCCCTCTTAACCCCCCCCCAACACGAGCTCCTCCCGGGACCTCCTCCCCGCCGGGGAGACCACCGGGGGCGGGGCTGCTCCTGTAATCCTGTAATCCCCCTCGACTGCCCTCCCGCCTCCCAAACCGCTGTGGGGAGGGGGCTCACCCCGGGACGCCCCCCGGGCTCCCCCCGGAACCACCCCCGCCGGGGAGACCACTGGGGACGGGGCTGCTCCCGTAATTCCCCCCCCGGCTCCCCTCCCGCCTCCCGGCTCGCCGTGGGGAGGGGGCTCCACCCATAACTCCCCCAAGGGCTCCCCCCGTAACCCTCCCCCACCGGGGAGACCACCGGGGAGGGGTCTCCCCCCGCACCTCCCACCTCAGTCTCTCCCTTCTACCCCTCTCCTCCTTCCCACCCCCACGGAGCCCCTTTCTTCCCTCTCTACCCCCCTACCCCGCGTTCTTCTCACCCCTCCTCAAACGCAGACCCCCACGTGCCCACTGCCCAAACACCCCCACCCATCCAGCCTCACCCTCCTCCCTCTCCCCAAATACTCCCTTACCCAGCCCCCCAGATCCCCACCCCTCACGCCTGTCTCCAGACACCCCCACCCTGCAGACATAGCTCCCTGCATTCCCAAACACCCCCTCACCCAAAACACGCCCCATGTGAGGCCCCCCAACACCCCACATCACTCCCCAACCCTCCTGATTTCCACCCCACAACCCAAGCTCTCCCCAGTCCCAAACATCATCCATCCCCAAGCATCCCTACATTCCCACCCCCTCAAAGAGACCCCATACACCCCGAATCCCCCAGTCTGTGAACCCCTAAATATCCCCTCAAATTACACCCTAAGCCCCAGACCTCCCTGGGCATGGTGATGCTGGGGGGGGGTCAGGGCAGGAGCCTGGGGGTCTGGTGCTGCTGTAGGCCCAGTTAGGAGTGCTGGTCACCCCATACTGGGAGGAACTGGGGGGAACACACAGGTAGGGGACCCCCACACCCAGTGCACTGAGACCTGCCCAGCTCAGTGCACAGATGAGTCCTGCAGCCTGGCCTTGGCCTCGCTGGTGGTTACCCTGGATTGAGTGCTCAGTCTGGGCAGAGGGGCGAAAGTCAGAGGGGGTCCCTTTACCCCCTCCCCAAGCCCTGTGACACCCTGATGGGGAAGGGGTGGCACTCGTGAGTGTTGGGGTCATGGGATGGAGGTGGCAGAGTGGCAGCTGGGGACAAGGTGGGGCACGGGCTGTCTGGGATTCCCTCACTTCAGGTGAAATCCAGAGGAAAATGGGGGCTCCCTCAGTGCTGCTTGAGCTCAGCAGGATGAGGGGCTGTGCCCCCTCCCACCTCCATGACGTGTCCTTGTCTTTTAGGTGCTGTCACAGCCCCCTCTCCTGTGGCAGTGCCACAGCAGCACACAGGGAGCTGCCAGAGCCAGGGTGCCCCTGTGTGCCCCCCAGCCAGCCCCAGATTTGGGGGCTCCTCCTCTGGCAGGAGCAGGGCACCTCTTTGCTCTCATTTAGACGTCATATGTGGTGACACCCTTGGTGATGCTGTGGGTGGCTGGTGACAATCAGCTCCCAGTGGGTTTGGGCTTCCCCCACTGCCCTGTCACCACTCTGTGGCGGCAGCTGGTTTTGTCACCCACCCTATTTTTGGGGTTCTGGGGGTGGAGGTGCCACCTCAGATCCTCCCCCAGCCTCTCCCTGCCCCTCCCAGGGGGCTGGGGCCACGTACAGCCCCTGGGGGTTTTGTGCCAGGAGGTGTCCCTGGGTGACAGGGGACACCTGGGAGAGGTGGGGTGAGCAGGGACAGGAGGGGGTGTCTGGAGTGGTGTGAGGCAGACGGACAGATGGACAGAGGGCGGACGGGCATCCGGAGAGACAGATGGAGAGACGGAGGGACAGATGGATGGAGGGGACGGGAGATGTGAGCACGGAGACAGAGGGGTGGGTGGGTGGGTGGACAGACAGAGGGGTGGAGGGATGGAGGGAGAGGGTGAACGGAGGGATGGATGGAAGGATGGATGGACAGAGGGATGGATGAAGGACGTATGGAGGGAGGGACAGAGTGGATGGACAGGCAGGTGGAGGGATGGGGTGGATGGAGGGACAAGTGTGTGAATGGATGGTCAAAGGATGGGTGGACAGAGAGGTGGGTGGATGGGCAGACAGGTGAATGGATGGAGAGACAGGTAAATGGACAGACAGAGGAATGGATGGACAGAGGAGTGGACACACAGGGAATGGACAGACAGGTGAATGGATGGAGGGACAGAAGGATGGGTGAGTGGAGAGACAGATAAATGGACAGAGAGATGGACAGAGGGGTGGGTGGATGGGCAGAAGGATGGACAGAGGGATGGATGGACGGATAGAGGGATGTGTGTATGGCAGAGGGGTGGACAGACAGACAGGCCTGTTGTGGGATGCCCAGCCCAGCCTGGTTTTCACACCACTGCCATTCTGATCCCTGCCAGCTGCCTCCTGCCTCAGTTTCCACAACTGGCCAAGATCACCTTGAGAGGAGCCTGATCACCCCAGCCTGGGAAGCACCTTGGCTCTTCCAGCTTGTTGGGGGTTACCCAGCTCACACAGGTGTCCTACTGTCCCCAGCTCCCTGCCTGGGGTTTAATTTAGCCCCAGGGTGTCACCCCAGGACTCACCACCCCTGAGTCAGCTTTGGGCACCCTTTGATGTGCGGGAGGGCAGCACAGCCTGCAGATGGTGGCAGCAGGACTTCTCCCTGGCAGGAGATGACAGCCAGGAAAGCCACGTGTTCCCTGGATAATTGTTTGTTCCTGTCAGCTCGGGTATTTTTGGAGCTTTTCCTTCCTCTGCTCTCTCATTCCGTTTCGGAGGCAGCAGCTGGCGGAGAGCAGTGGGTGCCCCTGGGTCCAGGACAAGGGGGAGCCCCCACGTCAGGGATCCCTGTCAGCCACAGGCAGTTCCTGGTACCAAATACTGTATTAGAATAGAATTATATATATATATATAAATACATTATATATATAACACGTATAATTATTACACGCAGTGATGGCAGCCGTCCCCAGTCAGCCCCCAGGCTGCCAACGCGACGACACTCGGGGATCTTTGGGATCCTGGAGCCCGGTGCCTCCCCTGAGCGTGAACCCCCCCATCCCTGAGCGAAGCTGCAGCTCCCTGTGATTCCCTGGGAACATGGCTGCCAGTGACGCGGCCGGTGACCTTCCTGCGGGCAAAGAGCCACCCAGCGTGTCACCCTCTCGGTGGCACAGGGCAGGCAGCCGAGCCAGAGGGTCCCCAGTTATTTTCCGAGGCGATTTTTCCCCCCTGCCTCAGTTTCCCCGAGGCTGCTGATGCCACGTGGGCTCCTCCCAGCCCTGCCAGGCACGTGTCGCCGGCGGCAGCCCCGCGTCCCCTCCGGCGCTGGTGGCGGGTGATAAGCGGCTGGCGAGTGGCACGTCTCCGAAATCAAATTACCTTTGATGTCGCCAGGGCTATTTTCATCCCTGCTCGGTCACGTTGGTCCTGCACCCGCTGGCACCCGCGTCATTAAACCGTTCTCCGGGTGCTGTGTCATTCCCTCCCCCCCCCCCGCCTGGTCCCCTCCCGGGAGCCCCGAGGACACCCCTCGCCCCCGCCGCGCCCCCGGCGTTGGCAGCGTTGGTACCTGGCTGTGCCCAGCTCTGTTTGCCTCCCCATTGCAGCCCCAACGTGGGGACTGACCCCCGCCCTGCACTGGGTAAAGCCGGGGGGGATCAGCCAGAATCGGGGGTGTTTTTCCCAGGGTACTGAGCAGGATCTGAGCCCCTCCATGTACACACACCCCCCGATGGGCAGGATGGGAACCAGTCCCTCAGTCCCCTCTGGAACAGGGCTGGGATGCAGTGGGGTTGTTTTGGGGCTGTATGGGAATTGGAGGGGTATCTCTACTGTCCCTGGTGCTGTTTTGGGGTGGGGAGGGTTACAGCCTGTTACCGTTCCACTCTTAAGGGGAAGAAAGCCCCCCCGGGTTTCCCCGTGGGAAATCTGGGTCGGTGGTTTGGGAGAGACTTAACCCTGGTGCTGCTGGGCTAGTGCCCTCTGACAGGGACTAGAGAGGGGGGCAGGGCCCCCCAGACCCCGCCTTTTCCTCAGGATATGGATGGTGAGTGACATCATCTGTTTCCCCAAATAGATCCCAATTCAGAAGTGAGGGGGATCAGGAAAGTAACACCCCCCTCAACAGATGAAGGCAGGTCATTTGGGGTTGCAAGCTGTCTCAGAGTGGCAGTTTTTTTGGGGGGGTCTTTGCTCCCCTCTGGTGCCCACCTCCAGCTCATGTCTGATGTCCCACCCTCACCTGGCATTGTGTGTCCCAGCACTGTCCCCACCTGGCAGCTGAAGGGGAGAGTGGGGGGGCAACCAGGGCTGGGGTCCTCCCACCCCCTTGACACCCTGGTGGGGGGTCTCCAGCCCTCCCCACCGAGGCTCTCAACCTGATTCTTTTCCCTCCCTCTGTCCCCACAGTTAAAAAGGCCAAGTATGACGGGCCCCAAGGTAAGTGACCCCCCACCTGCCTGCCCACCTGAGGAGGGATGGGGGGGGCTCTTGGGCTGGCTGGATGTGGCAGGGTCAGAGGAAGGGCTGGGGGGAGAGGGGAGCCCAGGCTCATCCTCAGCTCTGGAGATTTCATTTGGCAAGTTTGGGGTGGGGGGGGAGCACACACAGAGATGGGGGTGCCCTGGACAGGAGCAGGGGGACTCACATTCGTCACCCCAGCAGAGGTGGGATCCATTGTGGGGCTGGTGTGCCAAGTGTGTGGGTCCCCACGGGAGGGTGGCAGTGGGTGGTGTCAGAGGGTGGGAGCACACTGGGGGTCACTTCACCCTCTTCTTGCTCCCACAGAGAAGTTTAACACCTACGTGACCCTGAAAGTACAAAATGTCAAGAGCACGACCATTGCAGTGCGGGGCAACCTGCCCTCCTGGGAGCAGGACTTCATGTTGTGAGTGTCCAGGGGGTCCCCATCACTGCTGCCCCCGCAGACAGGGGGAGGTCCCCTGCTGACCCCAGCCCTGGGGGCTCCCCTGAGTCCTGGGCCTGAGGGGGCAGGTCGAGGCTGGGGTGGTCCCAGGGACCTGCTGAGGAGGGTGACCTGAAGGGGGGTGTAGCCTGATACCTTTCCTGTCCCCAGTGAGATCAACAGGCTTGACCTGGGCCTGACAGTGGAGGTGTGGAACAAGGGGCTCATCTGGGACACCATGGTGGGCACGGTGTGGATCCCCCTGCGGACCATCCGGCAGTCCAACGAGGTAGGGAGCCAGGCATGTCCACCCCCGTGGACCCCAAGGGACATGGCCCACCCCCAGCTGTCCTTTGGGGCAGGGAGTGCCTTCCCCATCCTGCTTGGGGCCAGACCCCATGTGCTGGTTGTGGGGCCAGGAAAGGCCCATGGGAGCTCTCCTCACCCCATTTCCACCCCGCAGGAGGGCCCTGGGGAATGGCTCACACTCGACTCCCAGGTCATCATGACTGACAACGAGATTTCGGGCACCAAGGACCCGACTTTCCACCGCATCCTCCTTGACACCCGCTTCGAGCTGCCGCTGGGTGGGTACCATCCTCAGCCCCCCTGGACTGGGGTGCATCCTTCCGGGTCCCCAGTCTCAGGCATGCTCAGGAACCTCAGAGTTGGGACTGAGGCTGTGACCCTGTGGCCTCCAAAGCTTGAGGGCTGTTTTGGGAGAGGGGTTCTGTGCACCAAGTTGGGTCTTTGCCCTTACAGATATCCCCGAGGAAGAGGCCAGGTACTGGGCCAAGAAGCTGGAGCAGCTCAATGCAATGCGGGACCAGGATGATGTAGGTGCAGCCAGACCCGGGGTGAGGGGGGGTGGGGGCAGCAGTGCTGCCAGCAGGAGCCCTCACCACCCCCTCTCTTCGCAGTATGCCTTCCAGGAGGAGCAGGAAAAACCTCTGCCTGTGCATGGCTCCCAGTGCTGTAAGTGCTGCCTTGTCCCTGCCCTGCCATGGGACTCCCATGCCCCCTCTTCCTCCCCACTCCTTACACTGGGGATTCTCAGGCGTGGGCTCTGTTTGTGCTTTGGAGCATTGGACCCCATCCAAGTGGGGCTCAACTTTACCCCACACCCTGTCCCCATTCCCGTCCTCCCACCCGTGTTTGCTGGTGTTTCTTTGCCGTCCCCCTGCTCCACAGTGGGTGAACCTTCCTGTGGTCTGAGGGGAGCAGGGCGTGAGGGGCAATGGGACTGGTAAGGACAGACCCCTGGGGAGCTTGGGCAAAGGGCAGCAAGGCTGGTGAGGGAGCTGCTGGGTGGGGGCCCTGGCAGAGGTGTCTGGGGGATTCGGGGTGGCAGCTCAGTTTGTCCTGACCTGTGCCTGTTTGTCCTTCTGTAACCACCCCAAGTCCAGCTCAGTGTGTCTGTGCCCAGCCCAGGACCTGTCCCCTTTCAGTGCCACCATGCCTATCCACAGCACTGTCCCCAGCCTGGGTCAGTGTCACCGTGCCCAGCCCCATGTGCTGTCCCCAGCCCAGCTTGGTGTCACCACGGCTCAGGCCCGGGCACTGTCCCCAGTGCACTTAGTGCCACTGGGCTCATCATCCTGGGACAGGCCTCTTCCCTGTCCCATCACAGTGCTGCATTGCACAGTCCCTGTCCCCAGCATGGCTCAGTGCCAACGTGCCCCATCCTGGATGTGCCCCATCTCAGGGCACTGTCCCCCACCCAGCCCAGTGCCACTGTGCCATCTGGGAGATGCTGGTTCCTCCCAACCAGCTGCCTCTGTCCTTATTGTCTCTGCCCCTTTCTTTGTAGGCAACTGGAATTATTTTGGCTGGGGAGAACAGCAGAGTAAGTATCCTGCCCCCTCCTCTCCTCTCAGCCTGGGGGTCCACAGCATGTCCCCCTTTGCCTGGCCCAGGGCTCAGGGGACCTGGGGCTTGGGTTCAACCTGTGGCCTCATGCCGTGACTCTGCTGGGTGAGGACGGTGTCACCAAGTGCCCTGTCCTGGGCAGGGCTGTCCCCATGGGCTGGTGGGGACACAGCCCTGGGGGTCTCTGTGCCCTCGGGGTGCCCTGGTAACCATGAGCAGCCCAGGCTTTGTCTCTGTGGGGGGACATCAGTGGGGCAGAAGGAGGCTCTGCCCTGTCCTCTTTCTCCTTTCTGTATGTCCCAAATTCCCCCTCTGCCTCCCCCTCCCCCTCACACCCTTCCTGCACTGAGAACATGTGCAGCCCCCTCTCACCCTGCCCGGAGTCCATCTCCCCAGCACGGTCCCACAGCGCTGGGGACACAGTGGGGGCAGTGACGGGTCTGTGCAGGGCGTGGGGCAGATTTGGGCCATCCCCTGTCCCACTCACTGTGTCCCCTGGCAGATGATGACCCCGACAGCACCGTGGATGACCGGGACAGTGATTACCGCAGCGAGACCAGCAACAGCATCCCTCCCCCCTACTATACCACGTCCCAGCCCAACGCCTCCGTGCACCAGTACCCCATGAGGCACCAGCAGCAGAGCTCCCGCGACTCCTACACCGACTCCATGCAGAGCTACGAGATGGACTACTCAGACCAGGCTCCCATCAGGTAGTGTGGGGTGCAGCCCCCCTGGGACTCGTCTCTCAACCTCCCCCCCAGGTGACAGAGGCCAGCAGGTCCCTGAGGTGACACCAGGGATGGTGCTCCCAGGGCGGTGGGTGACAGAGGGAAGGAGGCTGAGGTGAGGAAAAGGTGGATGGTGCTGGCCCCGTCCAAGCCTTTCCTTCTCCCTGGGAAGTTTTCAAGCCCTTTTGGGTCACCGCTCTCTCTGTCCTCGCTGGGTTTGGGGACCCCCACGCCACGCTGGGAGCTGGGCAGTGGGGTGTGGGCTGGCTGGGGACGCAGACGTGGCAGAGACGCCTGCCCGGCGCTTCCTCCCTGCAGCCGCAGCACAGCCCAGCACAAGGTGCCAGCCCCCTCCAGGTGGGCAGAGCCTCCCTGCCGGTGTCCCCCGGTGGCAGGGGATGCCGGGACGTGGCGGGTGGCGGTGGTGTGGCACTGGGGCCTCGCTGACCATGTTCCTCTCCTCCCCGGCAGACGCTATGGTAGCGTAGACTCTGCCGCAAACGGACGCAGCGACGCTGAGTCCGGTTCTGAGTCGAGCAGGCGGACCAGCCGCCAGCCTTCCCTTGAGAGCAGGCGGTCCCTAGACCTATCGGATAGGTGGGTCTCTGCCTGTGCCGTGTGCCGTGTGCCGTCGCAGAGTGCTGTGGTCGGTCCTTGCAGCCATGGTGAGGCCAACACCAGTCCTGGCAAGGGCGGCCTCGTGCCACTGCAGGGTCCCCGCTCCCCGTCCCAGATCGGCCTCGCAGGGGGGCAGCGTTGGGGTGCTCCAGGTGTTCCCTCCGATGTCCCTTCTTGCTGCTGCACCCCAGTTCACAGGGTGATGTCCCAGCATCCTGGTACCACTTGTTGGCACTGCAACTGTCTGGCAGCCTGTTCCTCCTTGAGCCAGCGGGTGTGGGAGTGGGGCCTCGGGGACTCAAATGCCACTCCATGTTCCCGGTCACCTCCCAGGGAATGCCTGGCTGGGCCAAAGCCTCATGCAGTGATTTGGGATCCTTGTGATGTGCCAAGGGCCCCCCTCCCAGCTCTGGCCAGGGTCAGAATGGGGAGGTGGGGGGTTTCCACGCATGAGCCATGTCTCCTGCACCCCTGTGCCCCAAGTGCCCCTTCCCAAGGTACCTGGATGATGCCAGTACCCCTCCCAGCTGGGACCAGCCTGGGCATCCCCCAGCACCCTCTTCCTTGCGGTGTCCCCCGGTTTCCCATTGCCTGGCTCAGCCACTCCGGGCTCTGCCCATCCCATCCCCTCATCCCCATCCCCCTTGCCCACCCCACTCGCCCTGGCTGGAGACGTGGTGTCGGCCTCTTCCTTGGCATGTCCCTGTCCTGTCTGCATGTCTGCTTCTGTCAGCCTGTCCCCACAGAGCCCTGGGGCACAGGGGCACAGGGACCCCTGCAGCCCCCCCAGTGCAGGCAACTGTGAGAGGAGGGGGCTGGAAGGGCCCGGGGGAGGGACAGATGGGGCGGGGGGAAGGGATCTGGCTGGGCAGGAGGAGCGGAGAGGGGACCCCCGGGTAGGGATGATGTTGAGGAGAGTGAGGGGGTTCAGGGGGTGTCCTGGGGTGAGGGTGCCTGGGAAGGCTACAGGGAGTGCTGGAGTGTCAGAGTTGGGTGACAGCTCTGTGGGGCAGGGGCAGGACAAGGGTTTCTGGCAGTAGCAGGAGGCAGCACCTGGCTGGGGGTGCTGTGCTCTGCCCCCACCCCTGGCTGGGGTGAACCAAAGGGACAGACACTGTCCCCCCATCCCCACGCTCAGCCCGGGCATGGTCAGGAAGGCCAGACCCCGAGAGTGCCCCAGCCTGGGGGCTGGTCCCAGCCCATGGAGTCTCCTGGGTCTGTGCCTTCGACTCCCAGGCTGAGGAGCCCGGTGCTCCCGGTGGGAGCTGCACATCCTCCCGCCCCAGGGGTGGGCACCCCGGGGCTCTGTCTGGGGTGACACAGACCCACAGGAGCCCTGTCCTTGTGTCCCCTCGCCCCTCAGCCCCACAGGGAGCAGTCGCTATGCCTCGTCGGCCGAGCTGAGCCAGGGCAGCTCCCAGCTGAGTGAGGACTTCGAGAACGAGAGTCTGCGGGACTCGGAGCTGGACGAGAGGGACGGCGACTCCTACCACTCCTGCCACAGCTCCGTCAGCTACCACAAGGACTCACCGCGCTGGGAGGAGGAGGATGATGATGATCTCTACCTGGAGGAGGAGGAGGAAGAGTTCATTGAGGACTACAGTGAGACTGAGGAAGGCTATGCCAAGGAGGAGGAGCTGGAGGAGGAGGAGGAGCTGCGGGACGAGGACACTTATGAACCCCCCGAGGACGAAACGTACCCCCCACCACAGAAACCCCCTGCACAGCAGCAGCAGCAACAGGTCCCACAGCAGCAGCAACAGCAGCAGCAGCAGCAGCAGCAGCAACCTCAGCTGGTCCCACAGCTGAAGCCACAGCAGCAAGAGAGAAAGGAGGAGAGGAAGGAGGAGAGGAAAGAGGAGAGGAAGGAGGAGAAGGACACCTCTGCCTCCCAGGAACCCCCTGAGGCCCTCGAGGCCCAGAGGGGGGCAGAGGAAGCTCCCGTGCAAGAGGCAGCCCCAGAGTCTGAGCCCCCAAAACCAGCTGAGAGGTAGGAGGGGGGACTGATCTGCCCTGGGATGGCACCGTGCCTGGTGGCACTGAGGATGCTCTGGAGGTGGCTCAAGGCTGGGGCTGGTGCCAGGGGGCAGGACGGGACACCTTGTGTGGTCTCTGGAGCTTTTCCAGGTACCTGAGGCATTGAGATGAGGGAAACTCACCTTGTGCCCCTCAGGCAAGGGCCAGCCCCCTCGGGCACAGTGCCCTGGCCCAGCCACCCCCCATGCTGAGCAGGGCTCAAGGTGTTAAAGAACCTGCCAGGGCTATGGGTCTGCAGGTTTATAACCTGGGACAAACCTGGGGCTGGGGAAAGTGGAGGCTTGAGGCTGCAATTCCTCTCCTCTGGCTCAAGTTTTTGGCTCCCTGGATGGAGGGGGTACCCTGGAGCTCGGTCAGATGAGGAAATTTCCATCCACAGGAGCCAGTCCTCTCCCTAGGCCAGTCCATGGCCTTCTGTGCTGAGAATTAGTTGGTGGCCAGGTTCCTGGTTCAGCATGTGAATAATTCATATCTCGGGGACAGATTATTCAAATGCCATTATTGACCATTTCCATTTTCAGTGACCTCCCTGAAGAGGGGAAGTGTGATGGGCTTTTTCAGTCTTTTATTTAGTTTAAATTATAGACCAGAGCTGGGGAATCTCTAATTTAAAAGAATGTGCAGAGAGCTGGGTTTTTTTAAAATACATATTTGGGCCCAAGGGCTGGCGGGAGCCTGGGCACAGGTGGCCTCAGGTCATGGTGCCCACTGGGCAGGGGCCTCGGGGGATCCCATGTTGGGAATTGGGGACCATGGATTAGTGCTGGGGACGCCAGTTTAGTGCTGGGGACACCAGTTTAGCACTGGGGACCATGGATTGTGCTGGGGACCCCATGTTAGTGCTGAGGACCCCAGGTTGACATTGATGACCCCAGATTATCACTGAGGACAGCAGATTAGCTCTGGGGGCCACTGGTTAGTGCTGGGGACCACAAATTAATGCTGACAAGACCAGATTAGCACTGGGGACCCCAGATTAGCATAGGCAGAGATCCCAGGGCTGGTTTGGGCAGGTTCATCTTCTGAGCTCCCCACAGCTTTGTCCCAGGATAGTTCTGGGTCTCTCTCTCCAGTGTCATGTCACAGCAGGGTCTGAAGGAGGCTGGTGTGCTTGGAGAATTTCTTTTCTTTTCCTCTATGTCTTCATTTTGCAGGAGAGGAGAAAAAAACCCCACAACACCCAGTATGTCCAGGTGGACAGTTTTCCCTGGGCTTGGAGCCATGGGGGTGTTGGGGGTTCTTCATCCCGGGCTGTTGTGGTGGGAAGGGACCAAAGAACATCCTGATGGATGTGAGGGGCAAAGGATGTTTAATTCACTTATTTGTGTCACTGACTGTCCCCACATGTCACTTGGGTGCCCAGGGCAGGGTCTCCTGAGGGAGAGGTAGCTCCTGGCTTGTCCCCAGTGCTCTGCCCTGACAGTGTTGCCCTTTGCAGCAGGACCTGCTGCATTTTCAGGTCCTTCCTGGTAGCAAAAGTGGGTTTTGCCATGGCCACGCTGGCTCTGGGCCCATCAGGATGCCCAGATCGCAGCCTCAGTCCTGCCCAGGGTGTGGGGGCTGATTCCCCCTCCCCGGTGCTGTGCTGGGAGGTGACAAGGTGTTTGTGTCCTTGCAGGGAGCAGGCAGAAGAGGAGGTGCAGGACCCCAAAGCACGAGCTAAAGCCAACTGGCTGAGAGCCTTCAACAAGGTCTGCATGCAGCTGCAGGAGGTGAGGACCCCCCTGGCCACTGCCCTGGGCTGGGGGCACGGCCTCTTCCCACGCCCTGGCAGCTTCCAGGGACATCCACTCCCCAGGGACCCATCCTGACCTGGGGGCCCCCAGCAGTGGTGGCCCCACAACCCCATTCCCGCCAAGTGGGACCCCCAGAGGGGCCTGGAGTGCTGAGGACCCCCCTGTGTGTGCTGCATGCGTGTGCTGGTGCGAGCCCCCCACCCTCTCCCCTCTGTTGAGTTGACAATATTTTGTTTTGTTTTTAGACTCCATCCTCCATCTTTTCTTTTTGTTTTGGCTCTGGATTCGCTCCCCGGGGTCTCGATCCCCCTCCCCACCGCTTCTCTTTTCAGTTGTCCACCACCATGGCCCTTGCACCCGCGTCTCCCCTCCCTGCAGGGAAGGGGTGTAGCCTGCCTGCAGGTAAGCATGTCCCCCTGGAACCTCCCAGCAACCTGTGTGCCTTCCCTGTGTGTGTGTGTGTGTGTGTGTGCAGGGATTGCCCCACAAGGGCAATGGTCTCTCTGCTCCCCTGAAATAATCCCCTCCTGGCAGGGGAGGGAACTGCTGGACTATCCCTGCACACACCCCCACTTCCATGTGCTCTGGCTTTTCCCCGCTCTTCTCTCCAACTGCTGCGGGTCCCTGAGGACCAGCTGAGCCCTTATGATGCTTCTCCACTGCCCTAACCCCCAAATTTTAGCACGGTGTAGCCACCCACCCTGCTTTGCCAGCCCGAGCCCCTCTGCTGAAGCCCACCCACCGCTCACCCAGCTCAGCCTCCTCAAGATATTTATTCCCAGTGCCAGCTCTTTGCTGGCAAGAGCCCCGTTGGTTTTGGAACACTTTGCTCTGCCCACCCTGCCCATCCTCCCGTGCTTCCCCAGTGCTGGGGGCACAGTGGGGTGCTCACTGCCCTGGGGGGCTGCCCCCCCACGCTGGTGGATCCCACTGTGCCCCTGACACTGTCCCGTTTTTTCCAGGCCCGCGGGGAAGGTGATGGAGAATCCAAATCCCTGTGGTTCAAAGGCGGGTGAGTACAAGGGGAAGCTGGAACGTTCTGCCCCCTGGGATCTCAGCCCCCTCCTCATTAAGATGTGATTAACAAGCTCAACAGTGGGCCTGTGGGGGGAAGGTTGGCGAGCTGTGGGCATGCAGGGAGGCCAGATTTTGGGGCTGAATGCTGGTCGATGTCTGCTGCTTTGGGAGGAGCCAGCAGAGATGACATTGCTCTGTGTCCCCAAGAGCTGCTGCCGAGGGGGAGAGCGAGAGGTGAGTTGGGATGGGACTGAGTTGGGGTGGCAGCTCCTGCTTCCCTCATGGAGTGATGCCATGGGGAATCCTGGGCCTCTCACCTCGATGGGCTGGGGGTCTCAGTCCTGTTTTGCCCTTGCAGATGGCTCTGCCATGACCCCAGGCAGAATGTGACAGTTTTCCATGAGAATTCCCAGATCACACCAGGGATTTCTCACAGACAGGGCTGCAAAGCTGAGTTCCTGCCTCAGTTTCTCTTGCAGCAGAACTCAAGGCTCACGTGCTCAGTGCTCCCCTCTGGGATCCCAGAGTGAACCTCCAGCTCTCCAGCCCCACTCTGCAAAGCCAGAGCTGACTAAGCCAAATGGGCTGCTTTTCTCCTGAGTTTCACTTCACATGGGGAAAATCACAGTTTCCTGCCCAAATCCCCTTCCCCCTCAGCTTTTAGTCCAGTGATCCCTGTCCCAGTCGGGGTGGTGGTGAGGTTTGGGGGCCCCATGGATGGGTCCCAGCCACAAAGGGATTGCTTTGCAGTTCTATCTGCCAAATCCTAGATAGTAGGAAGAAATTCTTCTCTGAGAGGGTGGTGAGGCCCTGGCACAGTTTACCAGAGCTGCTGTGCCTGCCCTGTCCGTGGAAGAGTTCAAGGCCATGTTGGACGGGGCTTGGAGCAACCTGGGCTAGTGGAAGGTGTCCCTGCCTGTGGCAGGGAGTGGAATGAGGTCAGACCCAAACCAGGCTGTGAGTCTGTGAAATCCCGAGTGACCATGGGGCAACAGTGCCTCAGTTTCCCCTTCCCCTCTGACTCTCCTCTCTCTTGCAGGCCTGGTGGTGGGCTGATCATTATAGACAGCATGCCGGACATTCGCAAGCGAAAACCCATCCCCCTAGTTAGCGATTTGGTGAGGTTCCTCCTAAGGCACCACCCCCACAGCTGCCGGCTTCGCTCCCGCTGCGCCCCACCGGACTGCCCCGCTCCCCAGCTGCCTCTAACATGGCTTGTGTTCTCTTGTTTTCTTTCCTGTGGCCTGGCTGGGCTTCCCCCGCGGCAGGGGGGCGGCTGTAAGGTTTCTGCGCTGCATTAACAGCATGCCCGACATTAAGCCTGGACGCAAATCTCTCCCTCTAGTCAGCGATCTGGTGAGCGCGGTCCGAGGGGTTAAAGAGAGAGCGCCCTTGGGTGCTGCCGGCCAGCCCTCAGCTCCCCCGGCCCTGCCAAAGGGGGGCGGGGGTGTCCCAGGCTGGTTTGGGGGGCTCCTGGCCCTCCTTGCAGTGGGGGGAGCTGTGAGGATAGCACAGCTGGGCTCTCCCTCCCCGAGGGTGCTTCTCTTTAACGGAGCTCCGGTCCCTACACCAAGCATCAGCCCGAGGCTTCCCGGGGCTGCTTCTGGTTTCTCATTTTTTTGCTGGTGCTGTGTCCCTGGTCCTTCCCTGTCCCACCTGCTGTAGGTCCCTGCAGCTTGGACCATGCTGGTGCTGGACAGATGGACCTCTGTACCAGGGCAGTGGCTTTTTCAAGCTGCCCAGACCCTCTGGTCCCGTCCCCACTGTCCTGCTGTGCTTTCACAGCCCAGCATATGGGGCTGGGGACCCCTCATGTATGGACCCCCCATGCTGGGGTCCCTTCCAGCCTCTGGGCTCTAATGCACAGGATCACTCTGCTGTCCTCTCCCTGGTGACAAGAGGCAGCAATTTTGGAAACCAGACACCCCTTACCCCCAGAATTAGATGCCCTTCCCCTCCTTCTCCCTTTCTTTACACCTTGCCAGCTCCACTGTGTGCCCTCCCCAGGGTACCACCCTCCTGTCCCCAACCTGTCTCTCCCCTCATCCCTCTGCCTCCCCCTTGCTGCCCCTCACCCAGTCCCCCCCACCCCCAGCCCACTTGGGCAGCCGCTGATGCTTCTGCACTGTGCTGTGTTGGTGTTTTGGGGGTCGGGGGGTGGGTGAGTGGGGGGGGTGGGGTGGGCAGTGTGCAGGGTTTGAGGGAGCTGCTTCCTTTCCCTGCTGGATTTGCAGGCTGCAGCCAGTGCTGGGCTTGAGGACACTGTCCCTCCCACCCAGTGCTGGGTGAAGGGGGGCGTTGCCCCCATCCCAACTGGTTCTGTTGAGGAAGGGGCTCTCCTGGGAAGTGTTTGCACTAATGGCCTTTTTATTCCCCCCTCGCTGGCCCTGGCTGCCCACAGGCCATGGTAAGTGCCCCCCACCCCATCTCCCCAGGGGTTTCAGACACATGTTGACAGGCTCTGCCCTGCTGGGGCTGAACTGGGAATGCCACAGGCTGCTGAACTGGTTCCAGTCCCACTGCACAGCAGTGCTGGCATCACTGGGAGCTGGGCTGTCCCCTCTGGCCCCGAATGCAGCCAGGAGCCCTCCCTGTCTGGGGTTGGGGTCTGTCCTGGGTCTTCTACAGCCACTGGGACCCCAAAGGAGTGCAGGAGGGTCCCTCTGTGCTCTGCTGGATTTGGGAACTCTGTTTCTTTCCCACAGTCCCTGGTCCAGTCCAGGAAAGCGGGAATCACATCTGCACTGGCCTCGAGCACCTTGAACAATGAGGAGCTGGTAGGTGCTGGGGTGGAGGTGGTCATGGGGGGGGCTGAGCCTCGGGGGCTGGGCCAGCAGTGAAGGTGCAGGGTGTGTGCCACACCAGCGTCCTCTGGCAACGCCAGAGCAGCTGGGTATAGAATCATGGCATTATTGAGGTTGGAAAAGACCTTTAAGATCATCAAGTGCATCCATCAACCCACCACCACCAACCCATGTCCTCAAGTGCCACCCTCTGCCCTGCCTGAGCCTTTCTCCCCCCTTCTCCCTCCTGTCCCTGCACAGAAAAACCATGTTTACAAGAAGACCCTGCAAGCCTTAGTGTACCCCATCTCCTGCACGACGCCCCACAACTTCGAGGTGTGGACGGCCACCACCCCCACCTACTGCTACGAGTGCGAGGGGCTCCTGTGGGGCATCGCCCGGCAGGGCATGCGCTGCGCTGAGTGCGGCGTCAAGTGCCACGAGAAGTGCCAGGACCTGCTCAACGCCGACTGCCTGCAGAGTAAGGACACCAGCCTTGTCCCGTCTGCCCTTGGAGAGGGAGGAAGGAGCAGCCCGGGAGAGCTGGGCTCCTGCCTTGAGCGTGGGGGAAGTGGTGGGCAGGGCAGATCTGTGCTGGGAAGGGGGTAGAGCCCTCCAGATTTGAATTAATTAATGCACAGAATCGCAGAATGGTGGAATTGTCAAGGTTGGAAAAGACCTTTAATACCAACAAGTCCAACCATCAATCTATCACTGTTGTGGTCACCACTGAACTATGTCCTCAAGTGCCACATTCACACATTATTTGTACACTTCCAGGGATGGTGACTCCACCACTGCCCTGGGCAGCCTGTGCCAATGCTTGACAACCCTTTCTATGAAGAAATTTTTTCCTAATATCCAACCTAAACCTCCCCTGGTGCAACTTGAGGCTGTTTCCTCCTGCCCTGTCCCCAAGCCCATCATGCCCACTTGAGAGAGCTCTGTGGTCTCTCCTGGATACCATCTGCCTCCCACCCCATCTCACCCATGGCTGTCCTCTCCCAGGAGCAGCAGAGAAGAGCTCCAAGCACGGAGCAGAGGACCGGACCCAGAACATCATCATGGTGCTCAAGGACCGCATGAAGATCCGGGAGCGCAACAAGCCGGAGATATTTGAGCTGATCCAGGAGGTGTTTGGGGTCAACAAGACCACACACACACAGCAGATGAAGGCAGTGAAGCAGAGTGTCCTGGATGGCACCTCCAAATGGTCGGCCAAGATCAGCATCACGGGTAGGCAGCTGCCCTCTTTGGACATGGGGACAAGGCTGTTCCCAGCACAAGGATGCTGCATGGCCCAACCCCTCATCCTGCTGAGCAGCTTCAGCCCCTGGGGCTCTGTGGGGGCACAGGTGCCTGTTTCGGGGGTCTTGGTGTGGCTGTGGCACTGATTTCTCTCTCTGTCTGTTCTCTCTGCCTGTGCCATGTGTGGATGGGTGTGCATTCCGTGCCGTGCTGTGCTGCAGTGGTTTGTGCCCAGGGCCTGCAAGCAAAGGATAAGACAGGTTCCAGTGACCCCTATGTCACTGTCCAGGTTGGAAAGACAAAAAAAAGGACTAAAACTATCTACGGCAACCTCAACCCAGTCTGGGAGGAGAATTTCCATTTGTAAGTTCACCCCCAGTCCCCTCATCTGCCTGCATTGCTGTGCTGGGCTGTGCTGGCTGTCAGCATGTCCCTTTGGAGTGGGGGAGCCAGCTGGGCCTCATCCTGCCCCCCCTGAGGGTGCAGGGGGGTGCTGGGGTCCCTCGAGGTGCTGGTTTTGTGCCATGGAGGGCTGGGCTCCAGGGGCTGATCCCGGCTGTGCTGGGGCTGTGCTGAGCCAACTGGGGAGGGTTGGTGCCCCCAGGTCTGCTCTCTTCCCTAACTCCTGCCCTGTGTGGGGATGGTCCCTCTTGTTTAGGCAAACAGAGGATGGGGAAAAGCTGGAAAGGTTTCCCTGCTCATCCCAGGGCTTGCTCCTTCTTGCCTCCCCAGTGAGTGCCATAACTCCTCTGACCGCATCAAGGTCCGTGTGTGGGACGAAGACGACGACATCAAATCCCGCGTCAAGCAGCGCTTCAAGAGGGAATCCGACGACTTCCTGGGCCAGACCATCATCGAGGTCCGGACCCTGAGCGGGGAGATGGACGTCTGGTACAACCTCGGTAAACATCTCCCTGAGACAGCCTGAGACCCCTGCCCCGTGCTCTGGGGGGGTGACACAGCCTGGCCAGGCTGGGACACCAGCCCTGGGCTCCAGGGAGACAACACAGCCTGGCCAGGCTGGGACCCCAGCCCTGGGCTCCAGAGGGACAACACAGCCTGGCCAGGCTGGGACCCCAGCCCTGGGCTCCAGGGAGACATGCTACAACCCCTGGCCTGAAGGGCTATAGCAGCAGCAGCAATATAAATGTAACTATAAAAAGAAAATTATATAATAAATATATACAATAAGTATACAAATATAAATATCTATTTCAGTATAAAAATTTATGTAAATATATACAAATATATTTATATAAATTTATATAAATATAATCATGGCAGTAGTGGATCAAGGGTTGGACTTGATGATCTTGGAGGTCCCTTCTAACCCAGCTGATTCTATGATTCTATATATAAATATAATATTATAAATAATTTTTAAATATATATAAAAACATTTCCTATCAGAAGCCATTGGGATCAAGTGTTTTCCCAGAGTCATTTGCAGAACCTTTAGCCCAGGAGGTCTGGAGCATAAGCCCTCTGCAGAGGGGAAACTGAGGCACAGAGAGGCCACGTCTCTAGTGTCTGGAGATGTGGCCAAATCCCTCTCTTCAGTGCCTTGGTGGCACTGTGCCCTGGCCTGGCTGCACATGGTGCTGGGTGTCCACCCAGCTTGGGCCCTCAGAGACCCTCTGCCCTGGAGCATTCTGCCCCTCCTTGAGGCCAGGAGTGAGCAGGGTTGCTCTGGGGAAGCCTCACACCTCGTCCCCCTCCCTGTGCCCCGCAGACAAGCGGACAGATAAATCAGCAGTGTCAGGGGCCATCCGGCTGCACATCAGCGTGGAGATCAAAGGCGAGGAGAAGGTGGCTCCCTACCACGTCCAGTACACCTGCCTGCACGAGGTGAGCGGCCCAGGCAGGCACGGGGGGCACGGCCCCCACCCCAGCGATGCCACCCTGCCACCACCGGCCCTGGGGACCTGACGGGACTCATTTGTACCCCCAGAACCTGTTCCACTTTGTGACGGATTTGCAAAACAACGGAGTGGTGAAGATCCCTGACGCCAAGGGGGACGATGCCTGGAAGGTGTACTTTGATGAGACGGCACAGGAGATCGTGGATGAGTTTGCCATGCGCTACGGGGTGGAGTCCATCTACCAGGCCATGACGTGAGTCACCTGCCCTCCACCTGGATCAGGGGAGCTGTGCCAGCCTTGAGAGGGGATCACTGTCCCCATCATCCTCCCCTGCTGCCATTGGCACCCACCTCCCTGCCATGGGTCAGACTTGCCCCAAACCTGTGCCCATCCCTCCCCTTCTCAATGCACTGTGGCACAGACTCACCTCCAGTTCTGAGGGCACAATGTCAGATCTAAAGCTGTTGGAGAGTGTCCAAAGGAGGGACAGGGAGCTGGGGATGGATCTAGAGGGGAAGGGTCTGAGGAGCAGCTGAGGGCACTCGGCTGGTTCAGCTGGAGCAGAGGAGACTGAGGGGAGACTCCTCGGGGGCTGCAGCTCCTGCCGAGGGGAGGCAGAGGGGCAGGGACTGAGCTCTGCTCTGGGACCAGGGACAGGAGCCAGGGAAGGGCTGGAGCTGTGCCAGGGGGTTGGGATGGATCTCAGGGAAAGGTTCTTCCCCCACAGGGTGCTGGGGCACTGCCCAGGCTCCCCAGGGCAGTGGGCAAGGCCCCAAGGCTGCCAGAGCTCCAGGAGCGTTTGGACAACGCTCTGAGGGACAGGGTGGGATTGTTGGGGTGTCTGTGCAGGGTCAGGGGTTGGACTGGATGATCCTTGTAGGTCCCTCCCGCTCAGGATATCCCAGGATTCTGTGATTCTTGAACCCCAAACCCTGCATCCCCTCCCATGGCCCTACGCCCTCACCTTCCCCCTCTCTCCACAGCCATTTTGCCTGCCTCTCCTCCAAGTACATGTGCCCGGGGGTGCCAGCAGTGATGAGCACCCTGCTCGCCAACATCAACGCCTACTACGCCCACACCACGGCCTCCACCAACGTCAACGCCTCCGACCGCTTCGCCGCCTCCAATTTCGGGGTAAGTCCGATGGTGCGTAAACACTCTTTCCTTCTTCTCTCTTTCCTTTGGGAGGGGGTGGGGGGCTCGGGGAGCAAAACAAGCCGTGCAAAACACCCCGCTCCAAACTGCAGCCAGGCAGCAGCGGGCAGGGGGTCATCCCCTGCTTGCCCCAAAAATCATCCCGCTCCCGTTTTTCAGGAAGGAAAAGAGCCACCACCTTCCTGGGAGAAGGGCTAAATTTGCTCCCTGAATTATTACGGGAGCCTGAGCGGACTGGGATATTGGGTGGCTGCATGGCAGGAGGGGGACGCCTTGGTGGCAAAATAAGAAGCAGGTGGCCAGGAGCCACTGCTGCAGCTCACGGGGAGTTTTGCACGGCCTCGTGCACTTTGGGTCACCATGGGCCTGCCACAAACTCACCCAGCTGTGCCAGCACCCACTGGGTGCCTTTGAGGGCGAGTTTGTGGCAGGGCCGGGTGCCCCTCGGGGATACGGGTGAAGAGGGGCTGAGCTCTCGCCTCGGCTCCCCCCGTGCCATCCCAGAGGCAGGAGCTGGTCGCTCTGGGTGCACACGGGTCGAGCCGGGGTCAGTGCCCAGCCCGGGGTGTAGCAAGGAGCTGGGTAGCCAGGGACACAGCCAGGGCCGAGCACAGCTCCGGGCAGCTTTGGCTCACCTCCCCGCTCCACTGCAGGGGGTAGCTAGAGCCGAGCGAGCTGTGCCTCCGGATCGCACAGGAGGAGGAAACCGTACCAAAAGAACCGCCTTTTCTCTGACGTGGAGGGTTTTAAAAACTTGTCTCTTTCTCTTTTTTTAGAGAGCCTAAGGTTGGGTCCTAAAGTGCCCGGCCGTGTCGCTTTAACCCTGAGTACCCGTCGTGTCCAGTGTTAGTGCTGCAGCCGTTCCTCGGGTGTCGGGGACGCACGGTCCGGCCCCGGGCCTGGCTGGGCCGTCCCGGCGGGCGAGTGCCGAAGGTTTGCGGTGGCCAGCGCAGGCTGCGGGCACGGCCGAGCCGCAGCTGGGCGGGCGCGGGACTCGCTGCCCCGCCCCGTCCCCGGGTCCTGTCCCCCAGGACTCGCAGCGCTGCTCCGGGCTCTCCGGAGCCCCGCGGGTCAGCCCTGACCCGGTACAGCCGGTGCTGGGGGGAACCCAGGGCTCTCATGGGAGGCCCACGGGGTTGTGCAAAGCCTCTCCCCAGCAGGATGCAAAGGGAAATGACCCCTGAGAGCGATTTGGGGCAGTTATTGGGAAGAAATTCTTCCCTGTCAGGGTGGTGAGGAACTGGCACAGGTTGCCCAGAGAGGTGGTGATTTCCAGGGTTTCATCTCTGGAAGTGTTCCAGGACAGCTTGGACAGGGTCCTGAGCAATCTGATCTAGTGGAAGTGTCCTGCCCATGGCAGGGGTGGAATGAGATGGCCTTTAAGGTCCCTCCCAACCCAAACCAGTCTGTGACTCTGATTGGTTGCTTTGCCCTCAGCTCTGACCCCAGGTCCGTTCTGCAGCCTAAAATGGGATTTGCTTCCCCCTGCCCTGAACTCTCTGGGTGGGAGCTGGGCTGAGCTGAACTAAAGCCCCTCAGCCCCAAAGGAGACCACCCACCTGGGGTGTTCCCTGCCCACGTTCCTCAGTGCAGCCCAGTGGGGAGAGTGAGGAGCCCATGGAGGTGTCCAACTCCTGGGGGCCACCCTGAAGATGGGCAACCACTGCAAGCCCTTTCCCTGCCCTTTTTCCTGAGCTCTTGGAAAGCCTCAACCCAGGGGCTACCGATCCTGCACCCACTCTCCCAGCTCTTGCCCTGAGCCCAGGCTCAGAGGTGGTCCAGTGGTCGGGGCAGACAGAACAGCCTGTCACCCCCCCAGCAGTGACTGCCAGCACAGGGGACACACGTGGTGTCACCTCTCTGTCCTGCACCACACCCGACGTGACCACACCCCGGGAGCCGCCGAGGGCTTCGAGCGAGCCCCGGCCACCGGCGAGGACAGGCTCTGCTCTGCGGGCACACCCTGCCCTGCAGGGCTTGGATTCAGGCTCGAGGGAAGGAAGGGCAGCAGGGCAGCAGGAAGGAGAGAGATGAGCCGGGAGCAGCGGGGGCTGGGCTGGGAGCAGAGAGAGCCAGGGGCGGGGGGAGGGGGTCGGGCTCTGCCGCCTTTCCCCCGTTTACCTGCCCTGGGGCGTTTCTCCGCAGAAAGACCGATTCGTCAAACTCCTGGACCAGCTGCACAACTCCCTGCGCATCGACCTCTCCATGTACCGGGTAAGGTGCCTGCCCTGCCTCGGTTCTCCCACCTGGCTGATAAAGTCTGAAACAACAGCGGGCTTGTTTCCTCCCCCTCACTCTCCCCTGTGAGAGTTTTGTGGGCAACGCCCCCTCTTTTCTTCCCAGAACAACTTCCCTGCCAGCAGTCCCGAGCGGCTGCAGGATCTCAAGTCCACAGTGGATTTGCTGACCAGCATCACCTTCTTTCGGATGAAGGTACTGCTGGGGCCCCACTTGCCCCCTTTTTTGGGGGGGATCTGACTCTCACTGGCCCTGGTTCTTTGGGGGTTGAGGTCACTCTGGCCCATGGTGGGTTGCTGGGGGTGTGGGTCTGCCCCCAACGCCACTCCATCCCTGTATTCCAGGTCCAGGAGCTGCAGAGCCCCCCACGAGCCAGCCAGGTGGTGAAGGACTGTGTGAAGGCCTGTCTCAACTCCACCTACGAGTACATCTTCAACAACTGCCACGAGCTCTACAGCCGCGAGTACCAGACGGACCCAGTGCGTGGGCAGTGACCTTCCCCATCCCCTGCCCTTCTCCTTTTCCCAGTGCTCCTGCTCCCTCTCCAGAGCGCTCAGCCCGGTGCAGAATGAGTCCCTAATCTTGGGCAGGGCTTAAAGCTCCAAAGCTGCAGGGTTGAGACCACAGCAAGAGACAAGATGGGGCTGTGTGTGGGCCTCCAGGGTGTTCCCTCCTGCCTCATTGTTAGCTCTGACACAAATCTGAGCCCTGCAGGTGGAGTGACTGGGGTCTCCTCTGTGTCCTCATCCCTCCAGACTAAGAAAGGCGAGGTGCCCCCTGAGGAGCAGGGCCCCAGCATCAAAAACCTGGATTTCTGGTCCAAGCTCATCACCCTGATCGTCTCCATTATTGAGGAAGACAAGAACTCCTACACACCCTGTCTGAACCAGTGAGTAGGTGCTGGGCAAGGGGATCCTGCTGCACCCAGAGGGGATGCCCACATGGGGATGCCCACTTTGGAAGTGTGTATATAACACCCATTCTATAGATGGGAAAGCTGAGGCAGGTGGGAAGTGTGTGGGGGATGTCTCTCCATGTGGAAGGCTGGTCCAGCTTGTGTTCATAGCCTCAAGCTCTGCTAGGGGAGGTTCAGGTTGAACATCAGGAAGAATTCATGGAAAAGGGTTGTTAAGCATTGGCTGCCCAGGGTGGAGTCACCATCCCTGGAAGTGTTCAAGGAACAAGTGTATGTGGCACTTAGTGCCATGGTCTAGTTGACAGGGTGGTGATCAGGCAAAGATTGGACTCAGTGGTCTTGAAGATCTTCTCCAACCTAAATGATTTCATGATCCACATTCTCCCCTCGCCCCAGATTCCCCCAGGAACTGAACGTGGGGAAGATCAGCGCCGAGGTGATGTGGAACCTCTTTGCTCAGGACATGAAGTATGCGATGGAGGGTGAGTCCCCATCACCACCCTGAGCCAGCAGGGGAACCAGGCAGGAGCCACCCTCTGCTCCCACCTCACCTGTTCCCTGGGCAAACCCCTCTCACCTCCTCATCACCACCATGCCCAGCTTAAATCCCACCCAGGAAGCATTTCCACCTTCTCCCTGTTAACCTGGCATCCCTGGAGCTGCCCCTGGGGAGCTTCCCCCCCAGGCTTGGGGCTCAGAGTGACCCCCACACCCTTCCCTGTGCAGAGCACGAGAAGCACCGGCTGTGCAAGAGCGCAGACTACATGAACCTGCACTTCAAGGTGAAGTGGCTGTACAACGAGTACGTCACTGAGCTGCCCTCCTTCAAGACCCGCGTGCCCGAGTACCCCGCGTGAGTGCAGCCCTGGGGGCAGGGGGGGGGCTGGCACCCCAGGGGCTGGAGGCCTCACCACGGGTGGGTTTCCCTTCCAGCTGGTTCGAGCCCTTCGTTATCCAGTGGCTGGATGAGAACGAAGAGGTGTCGCGGGATTTCCTGCACGGAGCGCTGGAGCGGGACAAGAAGGATGGGGTAGGAACGGCTGGAGCTGCAGTCGGGGGCTAAGGGGCTCATTCTTTGATGCCAAACATGTCTTCATGGGGCCAAAATCTCGTCCCTGCCTCCTGCTGACACCACCTCTCGCTCCCACAGTTCCAGCAGACGTCAGAGCATGCCCTCTTCTCCTGCTCCGTGGTGGATGTCTTCTCCCAGCTCAACCAGAGCTTCGAGATCATCAAGAAGCTGGAGTGCCCCGACCCCCAAATTGTTGGGCACTACATGCGGAGGTTTGCCAAGGTGGGTGGCTTGGTGGGAGTCATCAGCACCCTGGGACCCTGGTCCCAGCCCTGCCTGGGGCTCCTGGGCTCTCTGTGCCACCTGCATCCAGCTTTGGCAGGGGCACAGGGCACAGAATGTGCTCCCTCTGACAGCCAATGTGCCACCAACATGCCCTGGAACACTCTCAGCTTTTCTAGCACAGAAGATTAATTACTTAATAGCTAATTAATGAGTTATTTGGTTAATTAATATAGATTAATTAAAACTGGCTCGCTGCGATGTACGTGAGAGTTACATGCAGGCGTGGTGTGCTGGTGATGGAGCTGCCCATGGAGACCAGATGTGCTGGATCTGGCTTCCAGTGGCTGTGTCCATGTGGCTCCTGGCTCATGAACATGAGCCAGGTGTGCCCACATGGCCAAGAAGGCCAAGGGCACCTGGCTTGTACCAGCCACAGTGTGTCCAGCAGTGCCAGGGCAGTGACTGTCCCCATGTGCTGGCACTGCTGAGGCACCACCTCAAATCCTGGGGTCAGTTCTGGGCCCCTCAGGACAAGAAACACATTGAGGGGCTGGAGTGTGTCCAGGGAAGGGAACGGAGCTGGGGAAGGGTCTGGAGCACCAGGAGCAGCTGGGAGGGCTCAGCCTGGAGAAAAGGAGGCTCCGGGGGAACTTCTTCCCTCTCTACAACTCCCTGACAGGAAGGTGGAGCTGGGGGGGGGTCAGTCTGGTCCCTTCTCTTCTCCCAGGTAACAAGTGATAGGGCAAGGGAAGATGGCCTCAAGTTGCACCAGAGGAGGTTCAGATTGGATATTAGGGAAAATTTCTTCACTGAAAGGGTTGTAAAGCACTGGCACAGGCTGCCCAGGGCAGTGGTGGAGTCACCATCCCTGGGAGTGTTCAAAACTGTGGATGTGGTGCTTGAGGATGTGGTTTAGTGGTGAACATGGCGGTGATGCTGGATTGATGGTTGGACTTGATGACCTTGAAGGGCTTTTCCAGCCTTAACAATACTGTAGTTCTGTGACCCATGGGGTCAGAGGGTGGGGGGATCCCAGGGTTTTATCCAGGCCTGGAGTTGTTTCACTGCTGTGGGACTGATGGTTTCCTTCTCTCTCTCCTTCCCCATCCCTGCTGCTGTCTGGGTGCCTTGGTTGCTGCCCTGTTTGGCTGCAGACCATCAGCAATGTGCTGCTCCAGTACGCCGAGATCATCTCCAAGGATTTTGCCTCGTACTGCTCCAAGGAGAAGGAGAAAGTGGTGACGTATCTCCCCTCTGCTTGTCAGCTGCCTGGTGCTGCTGGGCAGGACTGTACCCACACAGTGACCCCAGCTGTCCCCTCAGCCCCAGAGTGGGTCCCCCTGACGTGGTCCTGCCCTCGGTCCCTTCCTGGCAGTCCCTGACATGCTGCCAGGGTGTGCCATCACTCTGTGCCATCACTGTCCTTGTGTTCCCCAGTGCAAGGTGGGAGGGTCCTGGGGCAGTGGGCAGCTGTCCCAGCCATATTTGTTGGTGCTGATTCTCCTCTCCATCCCACCCCTCCAGCCCTGCATTCTGATGAACAACATTCAGCAGCTCCGTGTCCAGCTGGAGAAAATGTTTGAAGCCATGGGTGGAAAGGAGGTGCGTATTGGGGGGCTCCAGGAGAGACCCCTGTGGAGGGGCAGGATGATATCCTTCCCCCCAGAGGCAGCCCCTTCCCTGGTTCCCCAGTGCTGGGAGCAGACCCCAGTTCCTCACTCCTGTGTGGGATCACGCTGTGCCACCCCATGGCACCCAGCTCTGCCACCATGTCGGACTGGGATGGGCTTCACTCTGCCCAGGGGCACATGTGGGGTGCAGAGACCCCCACTAAGGCTGGTCCAGGGTTCCTGTCAACTTCTCCAACCTGTCCCTCCTCCAGCTGGACACAGAAGCCAGTGATATCCTCAAGGAACTGCAGGTGAAGCTCAACAACGTCCTGGATGATCTGAGCCGAGTCTTTGCCACCAGGTACCCCTGGGGATGATGGCATGGGTGGGGGGCCATGGGGAGGTGTGGGGGTCCAGGAGCTGTGGCTGGGGGCTCTGTGGGGGTTGTTGAGCCTGTGTGTTGTGGCCCCCAGTTTCCAGCCACACATCGAGGAGTGTGTGAAGCAGATGGGGGACATCCTGGGCCAGGTGAAGGGCACCGGCAACGTCCCCGCCAGCACCTGCAGCAGCGTCGCGCAGGACGCCGACAACGTCCTGCAGCCCATCATGGACCTCCTGGACAGCAAGTGAGTGTGGGGGGCTACAGGGACCCCCACCCTCCCCAGCGCCCCTCCTGACCTGCTCCAGGAGTGTGGGGGACCTGCAGGGTCAGGGTGACTGGGAAGAGTTGATGTGGAGCACTGTGGGGTCCTCCAGCTCTGTCTCCTCTCCACAGCCTGACGCTCTTCGCCAAGATCTGCGAGAAGACGGTGCTGAAGCGGGTGCTGAAGGAGCTCTGGAAGCTGGTGATGAACACCATGGAGAAGACCATCGTCCTGCCCCCGCTCACGGACCAGACGGTGAGGGATGGGGACAGGGAGCAGGGACCCTGAGACACTGGTGACTCACTGGGGCCAGTGTGGGACATTGCTGGCCAAGGGGCCCTCACTGGCTGCTGAGGGCACTTTGTGGGCCTCCCCAGACTTGTTCCGAGCTCCTGGCCAGGGAGGGGATGGAAGAGAGAAAGGTGCCCCAGGTGCCAGTGCAGCCCAGCAGCCTCTTGGCTGGCTTTGCCAAAGGACCTTCCTGCCACCTCCATTGTGACACCAAGAGGGAACACTGGTCCTTTCCTCTCCATCCTTTCCTCAGAGTTGGGGCAGTGTCCCATCAGCACTGGCTGTGGGCATGGTCTCTGCCAGGAGGTGAATCCAGAGGCTCCTGATGTGTGAGGAGCCTGTCAGCCTTGCTGTGGGGCTGGGAGGTTTCACGGAGCTGGGGATGCTATGGGGATGGGGGTCATGTCCCCCAGCAGGACTGGACTCTTCCTTGCCCCTGGGGGCTCTAGGGGAGCAAAGCAAACCCAGGGAATGGTGCCTCCTGAGAGGGAGGTTCCTACAGGCTCTGAGGCTCCGTGTCACATCGCTGTTTGTGTGCCCCAGACTGCATCTTGAGGCTTCCTGGGGTGGTTCTCTCGAGGTCAGGCAGGGAAGGGTGACACCAAGGGCTCTGACCCAGCCACACACCTGTCCCTGTCACTCTTTTTGGTGGCTTTTTTCACTGTTGCAAAGCTGGACTCAGGCTCTTCCTTAGAGTTTCTGGAGCCACCAGCCTTTCTGTTGGCTCTCTGGAGCTGTGGGGCTGCTGTGCTGTATCTGGGAGGGAGGGTGCAGTGGTGACCTGTCAGCCCTCAGTGGTGCCACCTCACTGGCACCTTGTCACAGCCCAGAGCCTGGTTCGGGTCAGCCCCATATTCCTGCTGGCTGGGCCCACACATCCTTGGCCAAATGTTGCCAAATCTTGCAGGAGTGCTGGTGTCACTGTCCTCATCCCAGTCCCCATCCCAGTCCCTTCCCAGCTCTGCTCTGGAGGCGATGGGCCCTGTGCTGAGAGCAGAGAAAGGGGTGTGGACATGTGGCTCTGTTGGGTGATTTTCCTGAGAGATGTCAGGAAACCTTGGAGGAAGCCAAGCTGGGGCTGGTCCCTAGGGCAGGGGACAGCCTGCCCAAGTGGCCCTGGGGCTACCTGGTGGCTTGGGGGTACAGGTCAGGGCTGAGTGTCAAGTGGGGGTCCCTGGAGCAGAGCCCCCCTGGGGCAAAGCCCCCTCCCCACATTCAGGAGGGCCTGGAGAGATGGGGATGGGGCCCCTGTGGGGGCTGTGGAGACATGATGTGGTGGCAGGGCAGCGACACTCAGTGCTGTGGCACCTCAGATGGGGGACACCCCTGGCTCTGGCAGGGGTGGGGGTCACCCAGGGCTTGCTGTGGGGCAGCAGGGACTGGGGAGGATGGAGGAGGAGGGGGCCGACACTCACATCACGGTTGTTCTCTCCAATTGCTCCTCTCGCCTCTCAATGGCAGATGATTGTAAGTACGGCAGCTCCCTGTCTGTCTGTCTGTCTGTCCGCTCTGTGTCGGTCCTGGCCTCGCCGGTTTTTGTCTTGTGTGGCTGCCCTTGCCCTGCCCACAACCCTCCTTCGGCTCCTGACCTGGTCCAGCTCCATGGTCCCCATCCCCGTGCTGCCCACCTGGCACTGGCTCCTGGCCGGCACTTGCCAGTGGGTGGGAAGGTCTTGGACAGACTCGCAGAGCCGGGGTGTGGGGAGGTACAGGGGGCAGTGATGGGGTGGGAGGGGATGGTGATGGGCAGTGCCACGGAACCAGGGACAGCCAAGCCTGGGCTGATCCTGTCTTGCTCTGTGCTCGGGGCAGAAAGGCCGCTGGAGGCACGAGCAGGGAGTGGTGTGTGCCGGGAGTCAGGGCTGCTCTTCCTTCCCCTCATGCCTCAGTTTCCCCTCGAGGCCCTGGCTGGGGTCTGGCTGTGGTGGGGTGAGGGCAGAGGAGGATCTCGGTGGTCCCTGCCCAGGTGCTCGGTGGTGGGTCAGGCTGCTGGCACGAGTTGTGGGGCTCCTTCCCTGCCCGGGATACGACCCTGGGAGCCTGGACTCCCAGTTCCCTCCTCGGCATCGCTGCTGGGTCCTTGCATGGCTTTGACTGAGCAGTTTCCTTCTGTCCTCTTCTGACCAGTCTGTGGCCATGGGCAAGGGAAAGGCAATTCCATCCCCAGTCCTGCCCCCAGCCCTGCTGTGACTCAGGCACCTGTGCAGGAAGAGCAGTGGGGTTGGGAGCCAGTGGTTGGGTGCTGGTGCCAATTCCTGAGGGGGCAAATACTCCCTTGCTGTCCCCCAACACCTTTTGTGTCCAACAGCAGCATTTGGAGAGGCCCTGGGGGCAGCCTGGGGCTGAGCCTCCCCTCAGACTTTGTGGGGACCCAATGTCCCAGCCTTGCTGAGGCTGTGGGGGATGGGATAGGGTCAGCTCTGTGTACCAGCTCCTCTTGTTCACCCGTGACCCTGTGCCAGGGCCAGAGCCCCTCCTGGCAGCCCTGCTTGGCCCTACCTCTGCTGCTTGTGCCTCCTGAGGCTTCCCAGCCAGCTGACTCCCTGCTCCCACCTCCTGATTCTGACATGCCCCAGCCCACCCTGAGACCCCTCCCATGGCACTTCTGCCTCATCTCACACTGTTTCTCTTGTCTGGGCCAGTGTGGGGTTGTCAGTGGGCCCAGCCCTGCATGGACCAGTGCTCTGTGTGCCAAACCTAAACCCAGCTCCCCCTCCCTGCTCCCCCCCCAGTGCTGGGAGCACCTGCCAGAGCTGGAGCAGGATGTGGGGGCACCAGAGCCTGCCCACACACAGCTGGCCCCTGCCCCCCTGTATCCCATGGAGGACCATCCCAGAGGGGCTCAGCATCTCTGTATCCCAGCAGGGACCAGCTCCAGCGTGGGGACCAGTTCTCCAGCAGTGCAACATCCTGTGTTCCAGTGGAGACCAGTTGGTCCAGCATCCCGATGACACCAGTCCCGCACTGATTCTCCCAGTGGGGACCAGTGCCCCATATCCCAGTATCCCAGTGGGTCCCACCAGGGCCCAGTCCCCCTGCTGGCTGTTTTTTAGGAGCTCGGGATGTCTCTGCCACCAGCTTGTGGCCACGCCCTGTGCCCAGCCTTGCCCTGTCCCCCCCTGTGTCCTGTGCCACGCTGTCCCCCCACCCCACACTCAACCTCTGACGTTGCTTCTACAGGGCACGCTCTTGAGAAAACATGGCAAGGGGACAGAGAAGGTAAATAGCTGTGGGCTCCGTGTGTGTCACCGCCCCGGGGCCACACCCATGGCCTCACAGTTGCCTGCTGTGGAGGTCCAGGCCTGTCTGTGCTTCCTCTGTCGTGCTGTCTGGATGTGGTGTCGTGGTGGGGTGTGCTGTGTTGTGTGCAGGTGGGGGACAGTCACCTGTTCTGTGTCACCCAGGGTAGGGAACGGGTGCTGTGTGGTGTTTGCCCCCATGGGGGGGATGTGGGGTGTCACCCGTCCCTGTGATGGGGACGTGTGGAGTGTCACCCATCCCTCTGGGGGACACTGCCCCACAGTCCTCAGCACCCTCCAGCTGCCTGGCTGGAATAGTGAGGGGATGGGGTCCTCAGCATGGGGGGCTCAAGAAGAGGGGACCTCCCATACTGGGCCGTACTGGGCTCACTGGGGGCCCTGGGGCTGCTGAGATCCCTTGGATCTCTGAGCTTGCTCCCCCCTCCTGCTCAGGGGGGCCCATCAGGGCTTGCTGAGCCCCCAGCCTTGCCCCAAGGGCTTTCTCCAGCATGTGGGCTGTTGCCCTATCTGGGGGCTCCTCACCACGGGGTGGGGGCCCAGCACAACCCCCCCAAACTGCCTGCTTCCCAAATCCTGGGTCTTGGGAAGAGCCATGCCGGCATCCGTCTGGGCAGTGCCTGCAGCTCCCTCTCCTCTCCTGGGGGACACTGGCTCCTGCCCAGTGTGCTGAGTGTGCTGGGAGAGCTGATTCCCCCTGATTTCCCAGCCCCAGTCGATGTGGGGAGCAAACCTGCCCTCCCTGCCAGGAGAAACCTGGCACACTCATCACCAGCCTGGGGCTGAGCCTTTGCAGGAGTGAACTGGTGCCAAAGCAGTGGCACCAGTGGAGAGCTGGGCACAGCCAGAGAAGAGCACAGGGCCAGAGCCCAGGGCCGGGGGATGAGGGGGGCCTGGAGCTGTGGCTCAGAGCTGCTGGGGCCACCAGTAACTGTCCCTTGCTGTTCTCTTCCAGAGCAGGGTGAAGCTGCCCAGTCACACTGAAGTAAGGACATGGCTCTTCTGCTCCCCACTTGGCACTGCTCCCTCCTCTCGCCTCCTCCCTGTCCCTTGTCCCCTGCGCTCTGGCTTGGGGGGGGCCCAGCTCAGAACACTGTCCTGTTGTGCTCTGTTTGGGGGACACCAGTGTCCCCAGCTCCCAGCCTGTCTGCCAGCTGGGGGAGATGGGGACATCGAGGGTGGGATTAATGGGACAGAACTGGGTGGGCGGGGGAGTGGGCACAAAGGGTTCATGGGAAGGGATGAAAAATGAGGGCACAGAGGGGACTGACCCCTGCAGGTGGCACTGGTTAGTGAGAGAGATGGCGGGATTGCTTTGTTGAGAAGGACTGGAGCTACTTGTGCTGGGAGAGGGAAGGTGGTGGGAATCACTAGGCTCCAGTTTAACCAGTTGCATTTACACACTGGAGGAGTTGAGAAGGGGAGCTTGTGCTCAGCCTGGTAAGGGGTGCCAGCCCAGGAAGGTGAGCGGGATCTGCCCGTGCCACGGGGCTGCCACGGCAGTGGGTCCCACGGGATGACTTCCTGGCCCCTGCCACGGTGGGGGCACAGGGCAGGTGAAGGCAGCCTGGTTCCCTGGGTTCCCTGGGGTGCCCAGGGGCTGGGAGCCTCTGTGGGACTGGGCGTGGGTCCGGGTGTCAGGGGGGTGTGTGCTGGCTGCCAGCACTGCAGGGTACAGGCTGTGTCCTCCCCGTGCCCGCTGTCCCCTGCACTCGCTCTCTGCTCCTGCCATGTCCGGTGTCCGTGCGGTCAGTGCCGTGCCCTACCAGGCTCTGCTGGCTGCAGAAGCAGGTGCTTGGAGCACAGGGAGCAGGATGGAACCCTTAGGCCAAGCTTCTTGTGCTGAGCAGAGCATGAGGACCCTGATGCCAGCGTGACGTCCTGCCCTGTGGTCCCCGGGCCCCCAGCCTGTGCTGAGAACTCAGGGGCTGAGACGGGGCTGCCAGTCCTGTGTCACCTTTCTGGCCTGAGCGGTGGCACCTGAGGCTCTCCAAGGAGCACTGGCCGGTCCCCTGGAGCCTGGGGGAGCCCCTGGAGCTGCAAGAAACTTCTGGCACGATGTGCCCAGCCTGGCCATGGCACCCCCAGCCCGGCTGCTCACGGGAGCCGTCCCTGTCTCTTTGCTCTCTGCAGGGCACCCAGATGATTTTCAACGCAGCCAAGGAGCTGGGGCAGCTCTCCAAGCTGAAGGTGAGGGTTGGGGGTCTGGGCTGGGGGTCTCCAAGCTGAAGGTGAGGGCTGGGCTGGGGGAGTTGGGTTCCTCTCTGTGCTGGGGTGGGTGGCACTGTGCAGGCTGGCAGTGCCACTGCTGCAAGGGCCCCACCAGTGCCCACTTGCTGATATGTCTGGGGTGGGGGGAGCGGGGTCCTGGTGCTGTGCTGAGAGCAGGATTCGTGCCCCCCAGGACCACATGGTGCGTGAGGAAGCCAAGAGCCTGACCCCGAAGCAGTGTGCCGTGGTGGAGCTGGCACTGGACACCATCAAGGTGAGGACACTGGGGGGCTCAGGGTGCCCCCAGGGCTCTGACCCTGAGGCACAGCAGAAGCACTGAGCATCCTGAGCCATCTTCCCCTCCAGCAATACTTCCACGCCGGTGGGGTGGGGCTGAAGAAGACGTTCCTGGAGAAGAGCCCGGACCTGCAGTCGCTGCGCTATGCCCTGTCCCTCTACACCCAGGCCACGGACCTGCTCATCAAAACCTTCGTGCAGACCCAGTCCTCGCAGGGTAGGACACACTGCCCTGCCCCACCTGGGCCCACAGCCCCCCCCACGGGCTCAGCTGCCCCAAGGGCCGGGCCCTGCCTCGCCTCTGTCCCAGCGGGGTCCCAGCCAGGCCCACAGCGGGGGCAGGGACGGGTGGGAAGGGAAGGGCTTTTCCTCCCATGGTTTGCAGGTTAACTGGGGCCATGGGTGCCCAGTGGCAGCCTGGCACTCCCCAGTCTCCACCAGCAAAAGAAGTGTGTCCTCAGTGCCAGGGTGTGGCTGGGCTGGCACAGAAATGGGGCCTGTGGGTGGGGGGAACGTCACCCTCTGGCCAGGTGTCACGGTGTTTGTCCCCTCTGGATGGCCCCTGTCACCCAGCACAGACCAATCACAGGGTCCTCTGGATCCAGATGCTGTGCCAAGGCCTGTCCTGGCACTCTGGGTACCCACACCCCCCCCTGATTTGGCATCTGGGGTACCAGATGTATCTCCCCATCCCTGTCCTCCGTGGTGCAGGGTGCTGGGCACCCTCCAGGGCAGAATCACCCCTCAGCTCTAAACACTGCCCTTTATTTTGTCCCTTGGCTGCTTGAGGAGGGGCCTGAGATGCTCGGTGGTGGTCAGAGGCCACCGCAGAGTGCCCCAGCCAGGCTTGTCTGCGTCCTCAGGGAGTGGGACGTGCGTTTGCTGTCCGTGAGTCTCCTGCAAAGGACGTCTGTCCTGTCTGTGCCTCCTGTACCAGCCATGTTGGGGGCGTGGGGTTGGGTCTGGTGGGTGCCAGCACCCCTGGGTGTAACCTGGCCCCAGGAGCCCCGGGCTCAGAGCTGGGGGGTGCCTGGCACTCCTGTGTCGCTGCAGTGTTGTCCGGGTGCTTGGCCGTCCGTCTGTCTGCGAGATCTGATCTCTCTTTCTCTCTCTTTGTTTTCTCCCCCCTCCCTCACTGTTCCTGTTCCCCATGCACATCATCTCCTCCCTCCTCCCTTCTTCTTCATCTCCTCCCTCCTCTCTTCTTCTTCATCTCCTTCCTCCTCTCTTGGTTTTCATCTCCTTCCTCCTCTCTT
>NW_020885037.1:298535-317612 GCF_003945725.1 Corapipo altera
TCATCTCCTTCCTCCTCTCTTGGTTTTCATCTCCTTCCTCCTCTCTTTGTGGACTCCGTGCTGTGTCTCTGTCTCTTTCTCTCTCCTTCCCACTAGTTCATGGTGGGAAAGGGATTAGGTTTACCCTTAGTGAAGAGATTTATCCTGAGAAGGGTACGTGTGCTATTCGCCCACCCCTGCCCCTGCCTGCCGCCGGCCTGGGCTAGTAACAGTCCCCAGCCCAGCATCCCTGGCCTTGGGGACCCCCAATGTGGGCAGAGCCAGAGCCCACCACCCCCAGACCCAGCTCACAGGGCTGCTTTGGGGTGAATTTGGAGGAAACTGTGCTCAGCCACATTGGCCACCCCCAGAGCGGGTTGGGGGCTGTCCCCATGGGAATGGGGGTGTCTGTCTGCACACTCTGGGCTCCCCACATTGTCCCCAGCACTGCCGCCTGGGGGTGGTTGGGCACCCACCATGACCTCCCCTGGGGACACGTGGCCTGAGGGGGGGCCACGCCACGTCCCTGTCCCCCTCCTGCCCACCCTGCTGCCAGAAGGACCATTACTAGCCTTGCTCCGGCGCGCTCCGTGTGCGGAATCAGCCCGACCCCACGGGCCCCGCTTGGCCTCCATCACACCCCGCCAGGGGGGCCGGGACTGCACCCCCTGCTTGGCCTCCCATGCCCAGACACCCCCTGCCCGCCCTCCATCACCTCCATTCCGGCTCAGCATGTGGCTCTGGGTGCCAGGGGGGATGGACAGGAACGTGCCATCGCCAGGCTCCACCCCGGCCTGGCACCCTCAGTAACACGTGGGGGCGTGTCCTCCTTCCACTGGTATTCCTGCCCTGGGAGCTTTCTGCTGAGCCCTGTTTGATCTCCGTGGCCCCGTGGGACCCACAGAGCCTGTCCCTCTGCCTTGCCCCCCTCCTTCACCCGTGGGTGCATGCACAGGTCTCGGGGGGATGGGGTGGGCTGAGCTGTTGGTTGCAGGTCACCCCACTTCCCCAGGCTCGGGGACCCCAGGGCTTGAGGTGGTCTCTGGCATGGAGAGGTCTGGGGGGCAGGGCAGCCTCGAGACCCTGGTAGGGCCATAGATGCCCTGATGGGGTCCCTCCTGCCTGGTGCTGTGCCCATGGCACTGTCCTCCCTCTGTGCCCAGAGCAGGGGGAGCTGGACCACTGTCCTCTGCCCCATCCCAGCCAGGCCCCTCAGCCCTGCCTGGGCAAGGGGGGTTCGGTGGACCCTGTGGACATGGCAGAGTCAGCCTGGTGCCGGGGATGTCCTGCCATGTCCACACATCCACACTGCTGTGCCCACAACCGGTGGCAGAGGCCACTTTGGGACAAACCCCACTGCCCACCCCTTCCTGCCCCATGGTGGGTGACCTGCATCCTCCAGTGGGGTTGGTGGTGGGCAGGGGACATCAGGGACACCTTGAAGATGGGCACTCACATCTCCCTGTGCCATGCAGGCTCTGGTGTGGAGGACCCCGTTGGGGAGGTGTCGATCCACGTGGAGCTCATCACCCACCCTGGCACTGGCGAGCACAAAGTCACCGTCAAAGGTGGGTTCTGCTGGCCAGGGGGCTGGCAGGTGACAGTGCCCCCTGAGCCTCACCTGTCCCCTCCCCGCAGTGGTGGCTGCAAATGACCTCAAGTGGCAGACGTCGGGCATCTTCCGGCCCTTCATCGAGGTCAACATCATCGGGCCCCACCTCAGCGACAAGAAGAGGAAATTTGCCACCAAATCCAAGAACAACAGCTGGGCCCCCAAATACAACGAGAGCTTCCAGTTGTGAGTGGCACCGCGGGCTGGGGGTGTGGGGACAGGCTGGGGGATGTGTCTCCAGCATGTGAGGACCTCCTGGGGTTTACCAGTGAGTTTGCTCATCCCCCCCAGGATGTTTTAGGCGTTTCCTCATTGGTAGAAGCGTTGCCCAAAACTGGAGAAATGATTCTCTGGACCACTTTGAGTATAGAAAGGTAGAAAGCACTTCTTTAATTGTGGTGACTTTGGTGCACAAAATATGTTGCACACCCCCAGTATAGGGTGTGCAATAGACTATCATCTAGTTACAGTATTTGGACGTTACCTCATTGGTTACACCCAGCCCCAAAACCGCCCATCCCATCGTCCCACCCTCACCACGCCTCCTGAATTTGAGTTGGTGGTCCCAAAACAACCACCCTTTCCCCCCAGTCCTCGTTGTCTTTGTCCCTCTTGGAACAGCACCCGAAGCAGGGGGTGGGGGAAAGGAAAAGAGGAAAAGGCTTCTTTTGGGCAGTGGGGAGACAGCAGAGCTGGGGAAGGATGGAAGTGTGACCTCCCCCCACGCCAACCCCGCCCATCCCTTGCCCTCCCCAGCACGCTGGGCACGGAGACGGGCCCGGAGTGCTACGAGCTGCAGGTGTGTGTGAAGGATTACTGCTTCGCCCGCGAGGACCGCACCGTGGGCATCGCCGTGCTGCAGCTGCGGGACATCCTGCAGCGCCCCGGCTGCGCCTGCTGGCTGCCCCTGGGCCGCCGCATCCACATGGACGACACCGGGCTCACCGTGCTCCGCATCCTGTCCCAGCGCAACAACGACGACGTGGCCAAGGAGTTCGTCAAGCTCAAGTCGGACACACGCTCGGCCGAGGAGGGCAGCAGTTAAACTCCTCTTGCCCCCCCGCCCGGCCCTCATCCCCCCCCTCCGCTCCTGGCCCCCTCAGAGCCCCCTCCAGCCGTGTATAAGCCATAAGAGTGGCCACAGAGGAGTCGCCGTGCTGGCCCTGGGGAGGGGGTGATGTGGCTGCAGTGACAGACCCTCCCCTCCCTCCCTGGCCACGCTGGGTGACAGCGGTGCCGGGCACAGCCAGGCCCCCATCCCACCCCGCAGGAAGGTGCTGGGGCTGGGGGGGCTGCAGGGAAGGGCTGGACCCCAGCCTGGGTGATGGGACCAATCAACCCTTCCCCAGCCTGTCTGAGGTGGAGGAACCCCACTGGCCCATCCCTGAACCTGCACTGTCACACCCAGCCCCAAACCTCACTGAGTGACACAAGGAAAGGGTTGGGGGATGTGTGGGGGGGTGAGAGGGGCTGTGTGTGTGTGTGTGTCTCATCCCACCTGGGGGTGTTGCTGAGTGGCTGGCACAGCGTGACAGCCCCTTGTCCCCGTCCCTGAGCGTTGTGATGTGCCCTGAGGGGCAGGGCAGCTCCCACCCCTGAGCACCTGTACATATGTAAATAGCTGTACATACAGGGCAGCCGGCCAGGCTGTGTCCTGCACCCGGAAGGGCTATTGGGGCTGTTGGGTTGGCAGGTGCAGCCCCCACGTGCCCTGCACAGGGTCCCCTCCCTGGCTGGCAGCGGCATCACCGGGGCCGGGAGCAGCAGGGAGCAGCCCCCGGCCCATATCCTGTCTTCCCTGCCTTGCTGCCACCACAGGCTGCCCCACTGCCTCCCACAAGGTGCCAGGGCTTGGGGGGGGGGCAAGGGCTGGGGGCACCAGAGCAGAGGGACCTATCCCCCTTTGCTCTGGCCAGTGGGGACCAGCGTCCCTGTGCAGGGCAGCCCATGGGACCTCCTTGGCGCAAGCAAGACCCTTCCCACCCCACCCCAGAGGACCCCTCCCTCCAGTTCCCCATTAAGCACCAGTTCTGTCCCACCCCAGTTCCCCAGTAAGCACCATTTCTGTGTGGTAAGTGGTGTGTGCATGTCTCGTGCGAGTGCCTGGGAGGTCAGGGTGTGTGGTGTTGGGGTGGCCACCCCAGCTGGCCAGTTTGCCCCGAGTACTGGGGCAGACAGAGGCCTGACGACCCTACAAGTCAATACAGCTCTCTCAGCCCCCTCCCACCCCAAAACAGGGTACCCCGACTGGCCCCCACGCTCCTTTTTCTAGAGGGTTTGCCTGGGACCAAAGGGTTTCGCTTTCCTCTCTCATTTCTGTTCAATGTTTACACCCTTTTTCTACAGCTGCTCCTGCACAGCCAGGCTGGGGCTCAGCCCTGCACCCCTGGCCCTGTGCCCCCTCCCCAAACTGTCCTGTTGGCATGTGATTGAACTGACCAATTCTGCTCCTGTAGCACAGTGTCACCGATGCCTGTGTGTCTGTCCCGCCGGCGGCGGCGGCTGCCATGGATGCATGACAGTGAGATGTTTTGCACTATTTTGAATTTTTTGGGCTCTGTAAAAATATTTTATTATAACTGACATTAAAAAGCACACCCTTCACTGTGGCTCCTGTTGAGGTGTGGGGAGGGGGCAGGCACCTGGGGGCTTTCCAGACCCTCTCCCAAGAATATCCAACCCCAAGGATTGCCAGCTCTAAGGATCAGTAGCAGCATCCCTGGTCCTCTCAGCTTCCCTGAGGGTCTCTGCAGTGCACCCACCCTTTGCAAAGCCAAGGGCATCAGGAAAGGGGTTAAATGGAGTCACAGATCATAGAATCCTAAGATATCCTTAATGGAATGGATCCCCTAGGAGTCCAACCCCTGGCCCTGCACAGATACCCCAACAATCCCACCCTGTCCCTCACAGCATTGTCCAAATGCTCCTGGAGCTCTGGCAGCCTTGGGGCCGTGCCCACTGCCCTGGGGAGCCTGGGCAGTGCCCCAGCACCCTGTGGGGGAAGAACCTTTCCCTGAGATCCATCCCAACCCCCCTGGCACAGCTCCAGCTGGTTCCCTCTGGTCCCAGAGCAGAGCTCAGTGCCTGCCCCTCCAGGGCCTGAAAAGTCATCCTGGTTTGCTGATTCTGCAGATTCAGGGAACTTGGCTGCATCAAATGTTTCCAGGTCTGCAGCACGCAAAGCACATGTGCTAATGCATCACTAGAGTCAGTCAAGCAAGCATTGAACGGGCTGCAGGGGGAGAAGGAAGGGCTTTACTTCAGGTTTGCATCTAAGGAACTCTCGCAGAATCCCAGAATGGTTTGGGTTGGAAGGGACCTTAAAGATCATTTCCTTCCACCCCTTACCATGGGCAGGGACACCTTCCACTAGCCTGGGTTGCTCCAAGCCCCATCCAACCTGGCCTTGGACACTTCCAGGGATGGGACATAGGGATCTCAGTCACTCCATGACAATGGATGGTGCAGAAATTCCAGCACCCTCCACAGGCTGTACATTCAGAGAGGAAAGGACTGTGTTTCAAGGCTGCCCTGTGGCTGTGGGGACCATTTCTGATACCCAGCAGCACAAGGGAGAAGCCAGAGCCCATCCCTCTGCCTGCTCACAGCAGAAGGGTCCTTGGGTCGAGCTGGGCTGACTCAGAGGAGGATGAGGGCTGGGATCCAGGGGCTGAAAGCAGCCCGGTGAGTCTGGCAAGCTGCAGGACAGGCAGTGCCCCGGGGGTACCGAACCCTTTTCTCACCTGTGACAAACACCCTGCAAGGTGCTGCACTGGCCAGGCCACAGGGCCCTGGGGGTCAGGGAGCCCTCTGAGCAGCCTCACCAGGGTGCAGCACCCTCACCAGCACCCACAGGGGGTGGGGAGCCCACGGCTGGACCCACCACCGGGCACATGCACCCCACAAGATGCCACTGCTCCAGGTCCCAGCACACTGGTGACCCAGGGGACACCTAAGCCACAACACCTACAGCTTCCCAGGGTGCTGAGCCCCCCAGACCCGCGGGCAGGGGTGAAGCCCCCCAGCAGCACCTCGGGCGGGACCCCAGGACCCCGCGCCTGCACGAAGGGGTCCCCAGCAACCACAGAACCCCCCGAGACCACGGCGCGGCCCCCGCCTCTGCTGCCAACTCCCTCCCTCCCCCGCCCGCACCCATCGATGGCCGTTAATTGCCGCTAATTGGAGCGGGGTGTGTTCCGCTCCCTGCCCCTCTCCGCCCCCCCGTTCCGCCCCCCAACCCCTCCCCTGGCAGCTCCTGGGGGTGCTGGGGCTGGTTTATCCCCCCGCTGTGGGACCCCCATGGCCCCCCGTGCAGGGCACCTCGAGACCCCCTTTGGAACACGCCAAGAGTGCCCATAAGGGGCACCCCAAGACCCCATATGGGAAATGCTGGAAAGCTTTATCAGGGACACCCCCCACCACCCAGGACACCCCAAACTCCCCTCCTGTGGAAAAATGTCCTCACTCGGCACCGTTTGCGGCAAATGAATTGAAGCGGGAGGGACCTTAAAGCCCATCCAGTGCCAGCCCTGCCATGGGCAGGGACACCTTCCACTAGAACAGGTGGCTCCAAGCCCCCTCCAACCTGGCCTTGGACACTTCCAGGGATGGGGCAGCCACAGCTGCTCTGGGAAACCTGGGACAGACCCTCACCACCCTCACAGCCAACAATTCCCTCCCAATATCCCATCTCACCCTGCCCTCTGGCACTGGGAAGCCATTCCCCTTGTCCTCTCCCTCCATCCCTTGTCCCCAGTCCCTCTCCAGCTCTCCTGGAGCCCCTTCAGGCCCTGCAAGGGGCTCTCAGCTCTCCCTGGAGCCTTCTCTTCTCCAGGTGAACCCCCCCAGCTCTCCCAGCCTGGCTCCAGAGCAGAGGGGCTCCAGCCCTTGGAGCATCTCCATGGCCTCCTCTGGACTTGATCCAGCAGCTCCATGACCTTCTTACACTTGGGCACTTTCCCAACATGGCCTGGGAGAGATAATGCAGTGGGATGTGCAGCTTCCCAGCACAGCCCCCAAACCCAGAGCAGGGGGGTGGTCCTGAGATGCTGAACGGGTGCCGAGAGGCTTCAGAGACAGGGAGACACTGGGGTAGCACAAGAGTTCATATATAGTAAAAAGTCTTTATTAAGAAGGCTTTGAAGTCAAAAAATAAAACTCTTGATACAATTTTCATAACCGTCAAGTCAGCTCAGCAAATATATAATCAGTACTTTAGCCATGTAAGGTTAAAGGTCCGTTATTTTCTTTTTAAAATAAAATATATTTTAGTTTTTAAAATTTATTCAATAAAGTACATATTTTCCTATAAATTCCCTACATATACATAAAGAGGTAAAAAATAAAAAAGATGAAAAACAACAAAAAAAACCAACAACAAAAAAAACCAACCCCAAAACCAACCACAAAATAAAATGGAGATAGAAATCTGTCTGGTTTTTGTGACATGGTGTGTTAACTGTGCCCCCTCCATCCCACGACCTCCCAACCTCACATCACACATTTTTGGGCAGTTTTCACATTGGCAAATTACAAGATAGACCTGCATTACAAAAAAAAAATATATATATATATATTTATAGAACCATTGAGAATCATCCAAAAAAATAACTACATACAAAAAGAACCACAAAAAAAAATTATTATAATAATAATAGAATGATTTTAAAAAAATAAAAGACAACCCTTGCGTGTCCTAAAATAAAAAGTGCAACCGGACCTTTTCTTTCTGGTTATTTCAGTTTGCAAACGGAATACTGGTATATTTGGGAAGGACTGGTGGAGAACAGCCGGGCTCCCTCCCCAGCCCCACAGCCAGGTGAAGAGTTAAAGCTATTCTGTAAACATGGAGTTTCCTCCTCGCGGAATTCACGCCCCCTCTTCCTCATCCTCGTCCTCATCTTCGGCCCCTTCGCCCCCACCCTCCCAACCCCCCGGATTTGGCCACCCCCCCGCCCCTCCGTGCCCTCTCCACCTCTCCTCTCACAGCAGCCTCTCCCCCCTCCCGCCCCGTGCGCCCATCGGATCCGTTATTAAATAAAAAGCTCGATTTAAACAGTTTACAGTCCTTAAAACGCCGTGTCGGGGTGGAGGAGGGAGGGTGGGGGTGCTGCCCGGCCAGCCCCCCGGGCTAGGAGAAGATGTGGATGGCTTGGGTGGCGGGCGCGTGGCACGCGGGGCACTGCGGCTGTGCCCGGCCGCAGATGCGCAGGGCACACTCCATACAGAAGAGGTTGTGGCCGCAGGGCACCAGCGCGGCCATCACCTCGCTCTCCAGGCACACCATGCACTCCCGGGAGCTCTTGCGGTGCCCGTCGGAGCTGCTCGAGTCGGTGGGCGAGCCCGAGGCGGCCGAGATGCTGCCGGGCAGCGAGGAAGAGGAGGAGTAGCCGGTGCTGTTGGAGAAGGAGGAGAGCGAGCCCTGGGCGGGCAGCCAGGCCAGGGCACCGGCGGGGTCGCTGGGGATGCGGCGGGCACAGGGGTGCTCCAGCCCCGCGCCGCCCTCGGGCAGGGTGGGCGAGTGGCGCGGCGTGGCCGGGCCGCTGTTGCGTCTCTGTGAGCTGTTGATGGAGGAGCAGCTGCTGAAGGCCTGCAGGGGGTTGCCCGAGCGCTCGAAGGGCGACCAGATGGTGGTGGTGGGCGTGGTGAGGTCGAGGGCCAAGAAGTCAAAGCCGAAGTCGCACTCCTCGGAGCCCAGCGGGGCCGGGGGCTCGCTGAAGGTGCTGTAGGGGCTGGTGGGGCTGGCGGCCGCCACCCGCCCGCTGTAGTAGGACTCGGTGGAGGCGCTGCCCAGGGAGCTGAGGCTGTCGTTGCGCAGGGCGGCCGAGGAGCGGTGGGCGGGGTGGGCGGGGTGGGGGGCCTTGGCCCACGGGCCGCCCGCGCTGCCCTGCAGGTCGAGGCAGACGTCGGTGCCGTTGGAGTGGAAGTCGTTGTCGGCGTTGACGTCGATGAAGGAGCCTGTCCTCATGGTGATGTGCGCCTCGATCTCCTCCCGCGCGCGGTCCACGTTCTCGGGCATGCCCGTCACCTCGAACACGGGCTCCTTGTCCCGGCTGGGCGTCACGATGTAGGTGTGCGTCTGCTGCTGGATCCGCTTGATGGTGGCCCCCTTGGGCCCCACCACCAGCCCCACCACCCGGTACGGGACCCTCACCTGGATGGTGGTCTGGCCCGGCAGGTTGGGGGGTCCCTGCATGGCCCCCGTCAGCCCGTTCACTTTGTTGCGCGTGGCCCGGATCATGGAGAAGTGCTCGGCGGCCGAGAGGATCTCCCGCTTCGCCATCTCCACGTCCTCCTTCCTCCCGGTGACGATGAACACGGGCTCCTCGCCCCTCACCGGCGTCTTGATGTACGTGTTGGTCTTGGCACGCAGGGCTTTGATTTTGCAGCCTGCAGAGCAAGGAGGAGGGGGAGAGATGACACATCAGCACTGAGACCCCACAGGGAACCCCTGCACACCCGGGATGGGGACATGCAGGACCACCAGGAACCAGCAGGTCCCTTTGGTTCTGCGCCTGCAGCACAGACACCCTTGGACAGAGGGGTCTCTCCTGCCTCCGAGGCAGATGAGGGCTCACAGCTCAGTGCTGGGGGGCTGCACTGCTCTCTCCAGGACTCCTGGCACCAGCCTGACCCTCTGGGATTGAGGAGCAGCAGGACGCAGCCAGCAGCCCCACTCCAAAGGGCTGGAACACGTGGGTTGAGGGGGCCAGGGCAGGTGGCCATGGGGGCAGAGTCGGGGTCGCTGAAAGGGGGGGATGCTGGATTCACTCAGAGGGTGTTTAAGGAGGTACAAGGCAAAACAAGACACCAGGATGGAGGGGAAAAAAACGCTTGTCTGGATCCTGCAGGTCCTTTGACACCTCCCAGCCAGCAGCTGAACCTGAGGAACAGCCCTGGCTGCACTCCAGCGACAGCCCCAGAGGGTTGGGGCAGCTGGGGCTCCCCACGGCGGGGGGCACAGGCACCCCCTCCCCTCCCTGCCCCCAGGGAGGGATCCCCAGCACCGAGGCTGAGGTGCTCCCAGGGCACTCACTCTCCCTGTTCTGGAAGGACCTGCTTCCTCCCCACGGGAACGTGATTCAGCAGAGCCCAGCTGGGATGTGGAGCCCGGGACTGTGCTGCCAACTCTGCCAACTCTGCCTCACACAGCCCCGGGCACGGCCCTGCCCCTTCTCCCCCGCGGGCAAGCTGGGCTCTGGCTGCAGATCCTGGCTGCATCCATCCAGCCAAAGGCTCCTGGGATCGGGACTACAAAAGGCTCCAACTCTCCTCTAGGACCACTTTTCACTGCCCCACTGAGGAGCCACCTGCAGCCGCCAGCACAGCCCCACTCCCTGCACCCCCTGCCCTGATTGCATCGCTCTTAATTAAATCCCCACGAGCCTGGCACAGAGCACCCGGAGCTCAGCTCAGCCTGTCACCGGCACACAGGGGTGAGTGACCCCCTGCCTCCCACCTCCCACTCACCCCTGAGCTCTGTGGGGCACCCAATGCAAAGCTGGAAGCCCACAGGGGTGGCAGGTGCCCAAGCAGAGCCCTGACACTGTCCCTGTGCTTCACAAACGCTGCTGCAGGATCCACAGGGACAAACAGCTCGACTCCTCCGGGCACAGCCGAGGGCCCGACTGGCTCCTCTGCTCCTCTGCAAACAGCTCGCTCGGGGCTCCCCCCCTCCTCCTCCTCCTCTTCCCAGATGCTCCCCGAGGAAGGGCAGGGCTGCTCTTCCAGCTGCAAGGCTGGAGAAGGGAGAGCCCTGGGAGGCTGAAGGGCCTCAGCACAAGAAAAATGCTGACCTGTTGGAGTGAGTCCAGAGGCAACCACAGAGATGCTCCAAGGGCGGGAGCCCCTCTGCTCTGGAGCCAGGCTGGGAGAGCTCAAGGGGTTCACCTGGAGAAGAGAAGGCTCCAGGGAGACCTGAGAGCCCCTTGCAGGGCCTAAAGGGGCTCCAGGAGAGTTGGAGAGGGACTGGGGACAAGGGATGGAGGGAGAGGACACAGGGAATGGCTTCCCAGTGCCAGAGGGCAGGGTGAGATGGGAGATTGGGAAGGAATTCTTCACTCTGTGGAAGTGGTGAGTGTATTGGGTTTGCATGGCCAGGGTTTGGTGGCTTCTGTCAGCAGCTGCCAGAAGCTTCTCCCCTGTCTGGCAGAGCCAATTCCAGCTGCTCCAGGATGGACCTGCTGCTGGCCAAGGCCGAGCCCAGCAGAGATGGTGGGAACACCCCCGGGATTATGTATTTAAGATGGGAAAAATGTTATTGAGCAGATGGAATTGGGTGCAGAGAGCAGAGTGAGAACACGGGAGAGGAACAGCCCTGCAGAGCCCCAGGGCAGGGCAGGAGGAGGGGCAGGAGGGGCTCCAGGCACTGGAGCTGAGGTTCCACTGCAGCCCCTGGGGCAGCCCATGGGGAGGGAGCTGTGCCCTTGCAGCACATGGGGGGCCATGGGGGTGCAGAGACCCCCCTGCAGCACATGGGGGGCCATGGGGGTGCAGAGACCCCCCTGAGGCACATGGAGCTCTGGAGTCCATTCCAGAGCAGGGGATGGCCAAAGGAGGAGGTGACCCCCTGGGAAGCCCCTGCTGGAGCAGGGTCCTGGCACAGAGCTGCAGCCCCATGGATAGAGGAGCCCAGGCTGGAGCAGCCTGTTCCTGAAGGACTGACCCCATGGAAAGGGCCCCATGTTGAAGTTCATGGAGAACTGTCTCCCATGGGAGGAAGGACTCCAACTCCTCTCCCTGAGCAGCAGCAGAAGCAATCTGTGATAAACTGACCAGGACCCCCATTCCCATCTCCCTGCACCACTGGGAGGAGGAGGGAGAGTCCAGGAGAGGGAGGAGTGGGGAAAGGTGTATTTAAGATTTATTTGCCTTTTCATTGTACTGCTCTGATTTTGTTAGTAATATATTCAATTAATATCCCCAGGTTGAGCCTGTTTTGCCCATGCTGGTGATCAGTGAGGGTTCTCTCCTTGTCCCTGTCTCAAGTCAGGAACCTTTCTTAGATTTTCTCTCCCCTGTCCACTTGTGGAGGGCAGTGATGGAGTGGCTTTGGTGGGCACCTGGAATCCAGGCAGGGTCAACCCACCACAGTGGGGCCCTGGCACAGGTTTCCCAGAGCAGCTGTGGCTGCCCCATCCCTGGAAGTGTCCAAGGCCAGGTTGGACGGGGCTTGGAGCCACCTGGGCTAGTGGAAGGTGTCCCTGCCCATGGCAGGGGGTGGGACTGGATGGACTTTAAGGTCCCCTCCAACCCAAACCATTCTGGGATTCTGTGACTCAGCCGGGGCTGAGATGGCACAAGACTTTCAGTCAGGTCTGTCCCAACCAGGTAAATCAATCCAGGCTCCCCAGCAGCCAGAGGGCAAACAGGAGCTGTGCTATTCCTGCTGCATTTCCCAGGGTATTAAACATCGTGGTTGACAAGAAGTAAAAAACTGTCACAGTAAGTGAGCAGCAGCAGCTGCCCGGGGTGTCCCAGCCCAGCTCTTTGGTAGCACTAAACCCTGGTGGGTTTATGGCTGGAGTACATGGCAGGGAAAGCAACAGCCCAGGGACTGGGGCAGGGCAGAACCATCAGAAGTGACATTTTTGGAAGCATGTGCCAGCCCCCATCAGGTTGTCCAGGGAGAGGTGCCTGCAACTCCCATGTTCCCCTCCCAGATTTACCCTGGTACCTGCTATAAGCTCTTCCCCTTGCTCCAGTGCTTGGCAAACCAGGACAAGCCCAGGGCAGTGGGAAGGGGCTCTGCTGGTGTCTCCCAAGGTCCCAAATTCACCCTTCGCAGCATCATAGAAACTTTGAATGTCCTGAGTTGGAAGGGACCCACAAGGATCATCCAGTCCAACCCCTCCCCTGCACAGTCACCCCAACAATCCCACCCTGTCCCTCAGAGCGTTGTCCAAACGCTCCTGGAGCTCTGGCAGCCTTGGGGCTGTGCCCACTGCCCTGGGGAGCCTGGGCAGTGCCCCAGCACCCTGTGGGGGAAGAACCTTTCCCTGAGATCTAACCTAAACCCCCCCCCTCTCTCCTGAAATGGCAATTTCATGATCCAAAGGCGTAAGCAGCTCCAGGAGCTGCACAGGAGCCACATCCCACAGGGGACACAGCACAGGGAGGCTCTTCCTCACTCCACTCCCTTGTGCCAGTGGCACCAGCGGGACCCAACTGATGCCATGGCAGCACAAGAGAGAGGAAGAGTTTATCCAGCTGTTCCTGTGAGCCCTTCCTAGGGACAAAGGCTGGGACAAAAATTAAAGGGGTGCCTGGCTTGACCAGTTCCACCCTCCTCAAACAAGTAGGGCAGGAAAAATGCTCCCAGCCTGCAGCTGCTGGACACTGCCAGGGCACCGGTGGCACCAAATGCAGTCAGAGGGTGGGAGCTGATTCTCCCAGTTGACTGTAAATGGGGATGGCAGCAGGGAACACTGTGGGAAAGGAGGCATCAGGTAGGGAAGGCACTGCCTGAGGCCATGGGCTGGCACCAGCAACAGGAACTTGTGCCCGAGAGGAGCCCCCATCACTGGACACACCAGGGAGCGCTCCTGGAAACGGGGAGGGAGCAGGGCCAGGACAGCACCACGGCCACACCCAGGGACCAACCTGTCCTGCCCTGTCCCCAGTCCCAAACTCTACCTGAGACAGCCCTTGGCAGCAGGGACTCCCCATGGCTGAGCCCCCCTCTGAGAGCCAGAGGGACTCAAAGCACAAACTGGTGGTTTGACCTGCAACTGCAACTGGGGGAATCATGGAATAGTTTGGGTTGGAAAGGACCTTAAAGTCCATCTTGTCCCTGCCATAGGCAATCACCACTAGAACAGGTTGATCCAAGCCCCCTCCAACCTGGCCTTGGACACTTCCAGGGATCCAGGGGCAGCCACAGCTGCTCTGGGAAACCTGAGACAGCCCCTCCCCACCCTCACAGGCAACAATTCCTTCCCAATATCCCATCTATCCCTGCCCTCTGGCACTGGGAAGCCATTCCCCCTTGTCCTGTCCCTCCATCCCTTGTCCCCAGTCCCTCTCCAACTCTCCTGGAGCCCCTTTAGGCCCTGCAAGGGGCTCTCAGCTCTCCCTGGAGCCTTCTCTTCTCCAGGTGAACCCCCCCAGCTCTCCCAGCCTGGCTCCAGAGCAGAGGGGCTCCAGCCCTTGGAGCATCTCTGTGGCCTCCTCTGGACTTGTTCCTGCAGTTCCACGTCTTTCTTGTGCTTGGAATGATCCAGACCAGCATGAGATGTTTCAGATGAGCCCCTGCAAGCCCCACCCCGCACGCTGTGACACCATCCTGGATGGCTGCATCCATCCTCTGGAGCTGCTGCAGGAACAGGGCCATGGTGGAGGGGGCCATGGAAAGACCTGGGGCTGCCCAGCAGTGCCAGTGACCCCCTCACAGGCAGTGCCAGACCTCAGCCCAGCAGCAGCAGCAGCTGACATCCCCACATTCCCCTTGCCAAGGGCCAGAGCTGCATCAGTGGCGACAGGGCAGGAGAACAAGGTGCCAGACTCTGCTACAAGTCTCCAGCCAAGGTGGCTTTAAAGGCACTTTTCAGATCCAAATGAAAACACCTCAAAACCAGGGGTGGGATGAGAGGACAGACCCAGGGATGCCTTAGCTCCAACAACCCCTTCTCAACACCAGAGCCCAAAGGTGACTCAGTTGTAGAGTCCCTGTGGGCACAAACTCATCTTGACATCCCATGGCCATTCTCAGCTGCCAGCAAACACCCACATTCCAGAGATGTCCAGCCCAGGGAGTCACAGCCCCCTGTGCCACCACACCCAGCTCTGCCACATGGAGGGTACCTACGGAAGGAGGGAGCTGGACTCTCCTCCCAACCCTCCCCACCAGCTCAGGCTCCAGACTCCACATCCTTCTCTTCCACCCTCTACCCATCCTACATGACTCCTGCCACACTCCACTCCACACAAGTGCCCTGGCTGGGCCTGTCTCACCCACCCTCAGGCTGGGGAATCACTACTTTCCAGCAAGAAACAGGATCCCAAGGGATTCTCCTGGGCACGATGCACCCCAGGAACAGCAGCTGCTCTCCCTGAATGTCCTTTCTCAGCATCACCAAAGAGAACGTGGCCCCCTGAGAGGAGCGCCAGTCTGATCAGGGCTGTGACCACTGCCAGAGCCCAGGAGAACCAGCACAACACTGGGGCAGTGGGGTGGGAAGGGCCTCTCCATCCTGACACCCACGCTGGAGATGAGGGAGCCCACGCTGCTCATCCACGTCTGACCCCCAGCACGGCCCAGGCAGCATCTGCACCAACATCAGGTGCCTCCTGCACACCAGGAGGGCAGAGCCAGCCCACTGCCCTGCCCAGACCACGGCTCCATTGCCCAAGGAGGTCTGTGCTGGCCATGCCCAGCTATGAGGTGGGAAAACCCAAGAAAGGTCTGACAGAGCTTTTCTAGAAGAGCCTCTGATGGCATCACCCTGGAGGATGGTGTCTGTCACAGCCTCTGGAGCCCGCTCACACCTTGTGCCTGGCCCTCTGGAGTGTTATCTGCTCTCTTCCTCAGCTCTGTAGCATCTCTTGGCCTCTGATCCAGAGTTCCAGAGCTCCCAGTTCCCTTTGTAACTGGTGAATGGCACAGGATGGGCCAGAACTGGGGCCAGGCAAGGAGGAGAACAGGCTGCACCTCCACTGCAGCTCATCCCCTTCTTCCCAAGCAGTTCTTCCCACCTCTGCACACAGTAATGAATTCATCCTGCAGCCCTGCTGCGGGAGGCAAGCACATCACACCTTGGCTTCTTCTCCAGGCACCTGGGAGAGCGAGGCAGGCAGGCTGGGCTCCTCCCCTGGGGACACAGGGTGCAGCCAGAGCCAGAGCAGAGCACAGGCAGATCCTTCAGCGACCAGATCCATACGTGTGACCACCCTCAGGAGTTCCCAGCTCTGCTATGACCAAAGGAGGTGGGAGGAGGCAGCCAGGAGGACGTGCCAGGTGCCTCAAGGGATGTGGCACCACAGGTAGGAGACAGCAGAGAACCCAGGGCTCCAAAATGAGCGGATTCATCCCACCCCTGTGATCCACTGCAAGATTACAGGTGCTTGGGCTGGTCCAGGGGGGGCCCATGGTCTCCCCGTGCATCCTCCAAGCACCAGAACGCTGCCTGCACTGTTCCATCCTTCCCTGGATCTCCCCTTTGAGCATCCCAGCGTCTTCTATAAATGGCAACTTTCCTTTTGCAGAGCTGTGACAGTCCCTGTGTGTCACAGATGGGGAGAGGAGCCGTGGCTCCATCCCACGGGAGGCAAAGGCATGGGAGGGGCGAGCAGAGCGCGGAGCCCTCGGCTGCACCCCCCCCGGCCTCGCTGGGGCAGCAGCTGCTGAAAATGCCCCTCGAAAGCCAGGGCAGCAGGAAACCCCCCCAGCACAGCTATGGCAGCTCCAACACTGCTCCCCAGTGGTCCCCACCATAATCAATCACAGCTCTCTGCTGGATGGCGAGGGGAGCCCACGCCGCTGCCTTCAGTGCCCACAGCGCTTTTTGGAGACGGCCCCTCCCACGGTAGGAGTCATGAACGGGCTTGCAGGCAAGGGCACGGCCAGGGAATCCCGCCTGGCCACGCTGCCTGTGGGCAGCTGTGTGGGCAGGGGGAGGCTGCAGATCCCAGCTGGCAGACTGTGCCATCACCGATGCCAATCTGGACACGGGGCCATGGCAATTGCTCCTCCAGCTCGGGCAAGGAAACACCGACTTGCTTTAGAGAACAAAGGTTTACCTGCTGGGCCGCTGCTGCTCCTTGGGGAAAGGTTTAAATTAGGGGATCTGGAGGAGAGAAATTGAAGAAAAAGGAGAAGTAGGAGAAATCGTGTCCCATTGGCTCTGTCCCACCTCAGACTGCACAGGACACCCACGTGTTGGTCCCAGCTGCCAGGGCCTCCCTGGTCCCCACTCACCAGGGCAGTGAGGGGCTGCTGCGTCTGGGGACAGCAGGACGGGTCTCAAAGTTCCCCAAGAGCTGTTCCTCAGCACAGGGTGTGTGGGGAGAGAACCTGAGCTCTGCCCCAACTCCAGTCCCTTCCAGGGCACCAATATTCACATCTTCATCCCTTCCTCTGTTCCAAGCACGGCAGCACCACAAGTGTCTGCTCCCTGTGTCATGGCCAGGCTGGGCAGTGTGGGGAAGATGAGAGTGGCAGGGACACAGTCTGGGTGACCTGATCCTGCCTTGCAGTGTCACCAGCAGCACATCTCGTCACCGCAGCAATGCTGGGCCCAGCCAAACACCACAAGGCTCGGCCCTGCAGTCAGACCCTGCTGCCAGGGGGCTGCCAGAACTGAGGGAGACCCACCCAAGGACCAGAAGGACCCAGGAGACACCACAGGGAGGATGAGTAGGGCTCTGCTTCATGTGAGCCCCAGGAAACGACCTCGGTATTGCCCCTGCTCAGGCTACACCAGCCTCACACAGCCTTGGTTTAACCCAGCTGCTGGATGCACCGGAGAGCAGCCAGAGCACAAAGATACTGTGCTGCCAGCCCTCTCCCCTCACTGCTGCCCACCAGTGTGACCAGGGCAGCTGAGTCCCCTCCACACCAAAAACCCAGCGTGAGGCCCCTGCACAGCATCCCAACAGGCTGAGCCCAGGAAAGGGGCAGGAAACACATGGGGGAACCCCTGGAGAGAGCTGTTCCTGCCCGTGGGCTGGGGCAGCAGCAGGTACCTCCAGCCCGTGGCTGGGTTCAGGTCCCCTCCAAGCCCACCAGCAGGACACAACCAGCACCCCACATCAAGCTGGTGTAATAATTTCTTTGGCAACACTTTTTCCGCAAGCCCTCGGAGCTTAGTGAGCCCCCAAACTCTGCCCGAGGCAGTTGAGGGAGGTACCTGGCTGCCCACTGAACTCGGTGGTGCTGGAGGTGCAGCACCGAGGTCTCACCACACCGAAACACCCAGGGGAAGGTGCCACCCGGCAGCTCCCGGCTCCAGACGCGGCTGCTCCTCCGCCCTCCTCCACCCGGCAGGACCGGCGGGTTCCCCGGCACAGCTTTGGTTTCAAGTTGTGGGACCCTCGGGCTCTGCGGAGCCCGCCGGTGAAGCCACCAAATCCAGGTCTCCGTGCAGCCGCGGGAGGAGGAGGATCCTCCGAGCAGGGCGCGGTGCCACACTCCTCTCCCTCTCCTCTCCTCTGGCTCTGCCCCGGCCGGGTCCGGCAGCTCGGGGGGACCCCGCGGCCGGGCCGGTGGGACCGGAGAGGGGGTGCCTGGAAAGTTGGGAGGCCGGGAAGCGGGGCCGGCTGGGAGGCAGCGCAGGCCAATGGGAAGCGCAGAGCATGATGTCACCGCGCTCATCACAGCATGGCTCTGGCTAACAAAGAGAACAATGAGCCTGCCCAGCTCCCCGCTTCCCCCCGCGAAAAAAAAGCCCCCCGACCCCCGGCCCGCAGCCCCCCGGCCGGGGAAGGGGTGGGAGCGGCGGGGCGAGGGCAGGGCTGGGGTGCCAGACCCCACCCGGCCAAAACGCTCCAGAGGTCACGCTCCCTGCGAGGGGATTCCTGCCGGGATCCCTGCAGGCAGCGGCTCCCTTCCTTCTCCTTTCTTTTCCTTAAATCCTCCGCCTCGGGGTCTTTTCTTTTTGATTTTCCAAGGTGTAACTTCGGTTTATTCGGGATTTCCCGGAGACAAAGCCCACTCCAGGCACACCCACCCGGACGAGGGCTGGGGCGTCCTTTTGTGACAGCTGGGTGCGAGGGGCTCCGCGCCCCCGGAGCTCCGGCCGCCTACGGACGAGCGGGTTAACGACCATTTACAGCGGATTTATCGTCAGGATTTACAAACTGAAGTCCGAGATAAGCGGCACCGTTCACACACCGGGTCTGAGACACGGAGCCTGGAGGGGAGGGGGCAGAAGCACAACTACAATGAAAGCAGAGAAAGCTCCGTGTCCTGGCAGCTCCCACGGACGCGCGTGGCTCCCGGGAACTTTCCGCTGATCCCACCCCGGCCGTTCTCCCGCACCGTGGAGTTTTATCGCTATTTACCGGCGGCTCGGCGGCACCGCAGCTCCCGGGACCCGCGGCCGAGTTTCGGGGCCGCCGCCGCGAAGTTTCCGCCTCCGCACGGAGACAAAGCCCCGGAGCCGCCCCGGCCCCAGGGGGGGTCCCCGCGCCCCCCGGTGCCCCCCGCGCCGCGTTACCTTGCCGGCCCACGATCTCGGCGACGTGCTCGGAGCTGGGCACGGGCACGCACTCGGTCATGTTCACGCTCTTCTTCCTGCTGGCCGGCGGCTCCCCGAGCAGCGCGGGCGGCCCCAGCGGCGGGGCCAGGCTGCCGAAGGCGCCCGGGGCGGGGGCCGGGGCCGGCCCCGGGGATGATCCGCCGCGCTCCCGCTCCCTTAGGCCGCCCGGCCCCGCGGCCCCCGCCGGCTCCTCCGCGCCCTCCAGCCCCAGCAGCGACAGCTGGTCCAGCGCGAACCTCAGCGCGGCGGCTTCGCCCTGCGCCGCCGGCCCCGGCGGCCCCTCCCGCTCCC